>NW_026879042.1:0-26101 GCF_032173495.1 Musca vetustissima
AATTTTGTCTACAACAAAAAATAAATTATTTTACTCATAATTAACCTCAGTATACGAATAAACCTCCTGCTGACAGTAATTTTAATCGAAACCTAAACTGACCTTTATTATTGAACATTTTTTTTCTTTAGAATGGAGAAACCCCTTGAAATCACATTTAAATATTAGGTACTTAATGCCACTTTATTTACATGGACATGGAGTAGCAACACAACAAACGAGAATTCAGAAATCCTATTCTCCAGCCAAAAATTTCGGTATTTCTGTTCGTTAACAGAAAAATCCGACGGTCATTTAGTTCGGTGATATTATTTATGTTCGCTGTATTATAAGTGTAATATAAATTGCCTCCTGTCAACAATGCTTACAGAAGCGAAGCAAGGCCCAAAAAAGAATACCATGGTGATGATGAAGAACAGAAAGGCAAATAAAATGCCCCTTACGTTTGTGTGGGTGGGTGTGAAGTTAGACAAATGACATAGAGTAGGCCTTGAAATAAAGAAACTAACCAGAGAGGCGGGCTGGCTGACTGGTAAACAATGACTTAAAGTTTTTAGTACACACGAGTACACACGGCAATATAATTGATATCAATTTAAA
Source organism: Musca vetustissima (assembly GCF_032173495.1). Lineage (NCBI taxonomy): Eukaryota > Metazoa > Arthropoda > Insecta > Diptera > Muscidae > Musca > Musca vetustissima. The sequence goes on from NW_026879042.1 coordinate 601, forward strand.
GGTCAACCACTCTTCTTGGATATACTATCAACTTCTCGGGTCTATGTCCTTCAGTGGGAAATATATACGCCATAGAATACAATTTTTTTCATTTTTCACACAAAAGTCAGGGCCCATTTGACCCATTTGGCCCGATGCCCTTCTCCATGTAAAATTTCGCGATGTTCGGGCCATAATTGCGGCCTCTGGAGCCACCAGAAAAAACGACAAAAATTAAGTATTTCGTCCATTTCATACCCCAACTATTAACCGATCTTTTCTAAAAACAGTAGGGGTTTGCATTGGCCAGAACCCTCCTATATGCTAAATTTCGTGAACATTGGTCTATAACTGTGGCCTGTGTCGTGTTTTCAAATTATAACACACACACACATGTCTAGATCGACTTAGGTCTAGGACCAATATTTCACGGCGTTACAAACTTTTAGGGCTGCACAAAGCTAAAATACCCTGACAACATAGTTGTGTAAGGTATAAAAAGTATGGCAAATATAAATCTGTAAGTAAAGGATATGTAGAGAAAGTAAGTGTATGGGAAAATGGTAATTATTTTGACCTTAAAATGTGAAGTTAAATCGCCTTCCTTTTGAACACAATGACCTGTAGCGGGTGAAATGGACCCTGACTTTTGTGTGAAAAATCAAAAAAATTTTATCCTATAGCGTATATATTTACCCCTGAAGGACACAGACACGAGAAGTAGACAGTATATACAATACCAATTATATTGTCGTATGCAGTCGGATGGGGGAAGTTACACTTAAATTTTTACAGGTACTTACGTATTCAGATATTATTTAGTAACCCATTACCACATTAGAGGGCGAAAATATAGCTCTGATTGCTTTGAAATTTTCCTTGAGGATCCATGTATGGTCAAGGACAACGCCTATAATTTTCGATGATGATCAGATAATAATTTTTGTACGAACTAGACCGAGAACTTAAGTTTTTGTATTTTGTTCGAGTCGATCTATAACCAAAATGGGTCATGTTATGACCATGACCGCCCAATATGTGTCAAAAGTTAGTCGAAAAATTAACCAAAGCTAGTAACAGTTCGCATGGAGGTCATTTAAATGCTTGTCAACGTTTTTTTGTTTATCCAATTTTAAGCCAAAATATCCGATATACAAATCTCCAATTAAAGGAAATCCCTTCCTGATTCTTTTATTTATGTGCATCTTGATTTTTTTTTTTTTCTCACAACTTTCCATTTAAATGCATTTTTATGTTCGTTTTATTGCAATTCCCTTCTATTGCAAAATTATAGATTATTTTTTTTACTGTTTTCAATACTTCTTAATAGCCCAACGGTGTGTTCAGCACAACAAAATTCTATTGACGTAGAAACGGAAGCAATCATGAAACAAAAGTGTTTGGAGAAACGAGCTTAAGTTGTCCTGCTCTTGGTCAATACATAAGAAATGGTATTAAAAAAAGTTAAAGTAATTTAAGTTGCGTGTTTCATCGCTTATAGTTTCATCGGCGAGGCAAGGAACCGGAAGGAAGTGGGTGTTATAAAAGATGTTATGATGAAAAGGAATAGTGCTGAAATAATAAAAAAAAACTGGACAAAGAAATAGAAAAATGACGGAACATAATTAGGACAATCTTCAATAACTTCGTGTACTCCCTCTCTCAATTATAACTTTGGCACAAAGTGCAACAAAGAATAAGACAAGTAAAAATAGTAAAGAAAAGCACTTTATGGCTATATAAGTAATGGCATTATGTTCCTTTAAGTGTTGATGTGAGTTTAACTTGAAGGGCGGTAAGGAGGGAACGTTAAAAAAACCATTGACTTACACCAAAAAATAAATTTCAATTCTTAAAACAATAACCTTGTGACTTAAAATTTACATAGCCAAATGTCCGAACCTTGAAACGGTTGAATTTCTGGCTTCTCTCTGGCTTTCCTTTTCATTGCAACTCCGGTCATGTAGCTCATCTCGAAAGAGAAATTAATTAAAAACATTTTACGTGAATGATCTTCGCCTTAAAAAGGCATAAAAAAACTCAAAAAATCAGCTTGAGCCCGGCTGGGATTTGAACACTGGTTCCCATTGCATCTGTTGGTGTCCGGCGCCTTAGCGTTCAAAGCCACCTCCTTATCTTCCTAAGGTTGCACAATATGCAGTTGCATACCATTGAAGAAAAATATTGTAGTCTGTATGGGAAAAAAGTCCGTCACTATAAGAAAAATCTGCTCTGAAAAGGAATGTTCTGGTGTGATGCCAAATGTCCGAACCTTGACACTGTTGAGTTTAATTCGTAGATGCAATTTCGCAACAATAGTCGACATAAATACAACTTATCATGGAAAGACATTTGTAAGCCACATTGCCCAATATGCCTGATGAGCCGCTTAACCAACGGCGAAACGCGTCGCATAGTGGTGGGAATGTTGTATCTTTCTGGCTTTCAAAAAAACATTTTACATGAATGAAACTCGAATTAATTTGAATTGAATAAAAATCGAAGAGATGAGCGCTGCAGGCACGTTGAAGATAAAGACATGACTGAACATATACCTTTAGGGCTTTCCAGGTGACGAACATATTTTGGAAACTCTTTTTATACCCTTCACCACACTGTGGTACAGGGTATTATGTCTTTGTGCATATGTTTGTAACAGGCAAATGCAAACGAGATAGACACATGGTTCCATTTGGGAAGACTCAATTCAACACGCTATAAATATAAACACATAAAGACCCTATGTATTTATATTTATATAAAATCGGACAATATATCTATATATCTAATGATATATCAACGTCTGAACCGAATTCGGAAAAACTTTAAATGTTTCATTCAAGGCTCAATTTGATACGCTGTATATTTTATTTCAATCGGACAAACAAACAAACCTACATATATGTGGGACCTATATATATATATATATATATAATATGAACCTATTATCACAAATTTCAAATAAGAGAAATTGGTCAAATAAATTAGATGTACTAAATCTCAACGAATTCGGATCTGTTCTGTTCTTTGTTTACAATATACAAGGACAGGCGGATATGCATAAATCGACTAAAAGGCTATTCTCTTATATTCCCAAAAATAGCCTCTATCACAGTGTGGTGAAGAATATAAATATCGTACTACTGCACTGTGAGCTAGATATCTTTCATTATTCACTCTAATTTATATTGAAATATCTAAAGCAAATACCCTTCAACTTACATATATTGTGCATAATCGTTTGACATTCATAAAATGTCTTAACACTTATCTCCTCGGCGACATTACTAACTTCTTCATATAAACCCTCCAAATTCGATGAATTTTTCAAATAATTTTTAAAAGCAATTTTGTTTTAATCTTTTTCCCTTTTTGCAGTTCTGTTGAAAATCCTATAAAAGAAAATGTAATAATACAGAATAAATTTATGTAAAAGTAACTGCCTAAAACGGCAAGAAAATATTTTACATAATTTAACCTTGAAAACGAATTCAATCAATAAGAAAATAAAAATGTAGACACGAAAGGAATGATTTGAACGGTGTGAATTATTATTTTAGCCTTCATTCAGTACTGTTTGATAAAGAACGGAAAATTCTGCTTCCATTTAAAAAGGTTAGAAAAGCTACAAACTCAAAGTGATTTATTACATTTAAAAGTATATGTATTTTGTTCGGAATTTATGTGGCTCAAAAGGAAAACATGTTTTTGATGCCAACAAATTCAAATATCAAACGTTAAACGGTTGGTTTAAGCAAAGCGAGTGTTATGTACGGCAGATCCACTATTTGTTACACAGCAATAAATAATGGAAAAGAAGAGACTGTAACAGATAGCAAGATATTATAAACCAGAGAGGAAACACAAAAAGTGAGACCTTATGATATCATACACAACTACCACTGAACTTTGTACCTCATTTGTGGCACCGGTAATATTAAATAAGATCAGAATATGTAACTGCTTAAAACATTTCAGTATATCCGTCCTCTTACACCAATCGAAGTTATGTCAAATGCAGATTATATAAAAATGTCGGTCTATAGTGCAAAAAAGAAAAATACATTTTTGGTCCAACTTGTTCCAATTTAAAACGATTTTTACCTTCCTGGAACGTTAGCAGAACTAGGAGTAAATTTTGGTAAAGATTATTGGCATTTTTGGGGAATAAAGGCAATACTAACAATATCAACATATTTAAGCAAAAATCTCACAACCGAATGCAAACATCATAATCGGTATCAATTTAAAGGGTATATCCTTCTGGTGTAAATATATACGGCATAGAAAACAAGTTTTGTAATTTTTATGTTTACCCGTTGGACAGCGGATCTGCTCTTCTCGCATTAAATGTCTTAAAAATGTCACATTTGTGACATCGAGAGATACAAGAAAAACACCAAAAAAAGTAAGGAAAGTAGTAAAGTCCGACTGGGCCGACTATATGATACCCTTCACCACTTTGGGTATATTTTACATATGTATCCGAAAAGTCGTCGCCTTTTTGAAGGAATTTTGACCTGAAATTGAACGAACATAAATATGTGATTTTTATGTCTTTCTGGAACCTATGCTAAATTTAATTTCATTTGGGCAAGTTTAGAGTCGATTGCGCACAGTGGGACAGATTTGTGTAAATCGATTTAAAGCAAACATGACACACGCTATTCGCTATGCTGCACTGTTTAAAATTTAATCTCAATCAGACACTTACGCTATGCCAAAATTCGTCCAAATCGAATGATTTTCAGATACTTTGGTGCACCATTTACCTAAAATCGGACGAAACTATGTATCAAATGATTTTCAGGGACTCTGGTGCACCATTTACCTTAAATCCGGCGAAACTATAAGTTGAAGCTATTTGTAAATCTAAACCGATTTTCACGAAACTTAGTACACATCATTCTAGACCAAATTGAATAGGCTATACCAACTTTCGTGCAAATTGAAAGATATATAGGGACTTTGGTAGACCATTTACCTAAATCGGGCGAAACTATATATAGGAGCTATATCTAAATCTAAACCTATTTTCACAAAACCTAGCTCACGTCATTCTAGACCTAATTCAATATGCCACAATTCATGCAAATCAAATGGTTTTCAGGGACTTTGGTGCACCATTTACCTAAAATCGGGCGAAACTATATATGGGAGCTATATATAAATCTGAACCGATTTTCACAAAACTTAGCAAAAATCATTCTAGACTTAATTTAGTACGCTATACCAAAATTCATGGCAATCAAAGGATTAGCAGGGACTTTGGTCCACCATTTACCTAAAATCGGACGAAACTATATATGGAAGCTATATCTAAATCTGAACCGATTTTCACGAAACTTAGCACACGTCATTCTAGACTTAATTCAATACGCTATACCAAATTTTGTGCAAATCGAAAGATATGTAGGGACTTTGGTACACCATTTACCTTAAATCGGGCGAAACTATATATGGGAACTATATCTAAATCTGAACCGATTTTCTCGAAACTTAGATCACGTAATTCTACACTTAATTCAATACGCTATGCCAAAATTCATGCAAATCCAATGGTTTTCAGGGACTTTGGTGCACCATTTACCTAAAATCGGGCGAAACTATATATGGGAGCTATATCTAAATCTAAACGATTTTCACGAAAGTTAGCACACATTATTCTAGACCTAATTCAGTAGGCTATACCAAATTTCGTGCAAATCGAAAGATATATAGGGACTTTGGTACCCCATTTACTTTAAATCGCACGAAAATCTATATGGGAGCTATATCTAAATTTGAAGCGATTTCAATTTCCATAGGGTTCGTCCTTGGGCCAAATAAGTGACATGTGCCAAATTTCATCCAAATCGGATCATAAATGCGACCTGTACTTTGTTCACAAAAATACATGGACGGACAGACGGACGGACAGACGGACATGCATAAATCGACTCAGAAAGTGATTCTTTGCATATTCTCAAAAGGAACCATGGGTCTATCTTGATTATTTTTGCCTGTTACAAACATATGCACAAAGACATAATACCCTGTACCACAGTGTGGTGAAGGGTATAAAAATATGATCCATTTGATCCTCTAAATATATACAGACTATTATCAGACACAATAGGTGTCGTTGGCCAGAACCGAATCGTGATGGGTGGTCCATAATTGTGGCTGTACTTTGTTTACAAATTATAATGTACAGACCGTCTCAGATGGTCGAGATATTATAGATATACGCCTACCTTCCTCCCCTGTCTTCATGTAATCCTCTTCCTCATTTTTACTGCTTATCATTCATGCGTTCTACATTATTCATATTGATTATCTGCAGTAAACATTGCAACAACAAATTAAGAATTATAAAGTGATAGTAAGGATTTTTTTCGTTTTATAAGGACCTCATGTTATTCAAGATTATGTCTGATACCGTAGTTTGTGTTAAATACTAAGGAACTGATGATAAGTACATACTGTTCTTCAGTTTTCTTCGCACGACGATGCTACATAGGCAGGCACAAAGGAACCAGCAAATAAGAATGATCCTTCATTACAAAAGAGTAAAACTGTACACTCATTGGAGTCTTGTTATGAATTATTGCAAATTTTTATATTTCCTTTGTTATTATCTCTTCATAGTTGTTCTGAGTAAAACTGACAAAAAAACACTTACATACATATGTATGCTGTAACTTGTTCTTCGATTGGGCAGAACAATTTAAAAAGCAGATGACGTTGTTTTTTACAACAATCGACAACGGTAATACCAGTAAGGAATGTTCAAAATTCGGACGGGGCCGACTATATGACACCCTTCACCACTTTGGTTACCAATCTGAAATTTATGACAAATTAATTTCAATCATCGAGCAAAATATGTAAAAGATCTATATATAAATGGCATCCACTATTTGCTATGCTGCATCACAGTGCGCTATCCAAAATTTATCTCGACACAAACTCCAATACAAAACTTGACATGCATCAATCTAACCCTAATTCAGTACTCAGTGCAAAATTTTGTCTCAATCGGACAAATATCATTCACAAAAACTCGAACGAAACTTTGTTTGGTAGCTATATCTAAATCTGAACCGATTTTAACAAAACTTGGCATACATCAGTCTGGACCTAATTCAGTACACTGTTCAAAATGTTGTCTCCATCGGACAGATAATGGGAGTTTAGCGCACCATTCACTTAACATCGAACGAAACTATATATGGGAGCTATATCTAATTCTGAACCGATTTCAATAATGCATACATCAATCTGTGCATAATGCAATACTCTGTGTAAATTTTTGTCTCAATCGGATTTTATGGCGTATATATTTATCCCATAAGGACATAGACCGAATAATTTGAGGGTATATCCAAGAGGAGTGGTTGGCCTTTAAAATGATACAAATGTGGGTTTTTTGCAAAGGGTAGGATGGAAATGAAATTTTTAGAAATAAAATATGACTTTTACTTAATATTTCTATAAGAAAAATCATTTGGGCGGACAAAACAATTTTTTCGAAATATTCCCCTTTTTACAATTTCATTTATATTTACTCCAGCACTACGTTTCAGGTCCTTGAAATTTTATTGTCATTTAATCGTCTTTTTATGGCGTGTCAATTCACTCACATGAATCTGTTTGTCTATCCGTTAAAGGATTGCCGTATAAAATTACTGTCAAAATTGTTTTTTTTTATATGACATTTATGTACTGGAAGAGTAACATCCTCTCCTCTCAAGTAACAGTAATTCCAGAAGTAGTATAATTCATGTTAAAAGGAAAACTGATAAATTTCAGTTGCTTGATTGTTCGGAATGTTTGTTGTCATTAAAATTTACATTGTTGTTTTTATCATTTTAAAAATATGTGTGAAATTGGTAAGCTAATGAAGTGGAATTTTTAAAGAATTTCCCTTCAAAACTCGGAAGTCTAATAAAAGAAAACTGTTTTTTCGTATGTTAATTTTTCGCGTTTTTATATGAATTTGTGTAGGTCAGTTTCTAGCCGAGAAAATGTTCATATAAGTCCATGTTTTGACATAGTCCCAGACTAATTCACCGCCCTCCCCGCACCACCCTAGTTTACAGAAGTAGTTTTGATATGACATTTCGGGATTTTGAGAAAACATATTTGCAAGAATTTTGTACATAGCTCTACGTTGCGACGTAAATTCTATATGTCCCGACATATTCCGGTACTTTGAATCTTTTAACCGCATTTTCGCATCGATGAGGCTGGAATGGTGAAAACGTCTCGCAGAATATTATCTACAGATTACCATGTTTTCGTAGAAAGATCACAAAAATTTTCTGTACCATTCTTGGTATTTTAAAAGTCGTGGCCACGGCTGCCATTTGGCAATACTGGATCTTCGAGGGTGAATATAAAAGCAGTAAGTCGTACGGGCCGATGATGTAATACCTTACACTACTACCACAGAGCCTAACGTTTCTGCCTCGGTCATATTTTGCGATATTTGCATTCTCTTGACCGATTAGAAGTCCACAGCTTATCTGTGGCATCTTTTCGGAATTATGTTTTCCCGGAGTAACTAATTACTCTTTATGATTGAAATTTTGTTGTGTTCAACAAAAAAATTGTTAATTTACCTGATATATTTTAATCTTGACATTCAATCGAAGTAGTTGGTCAGATCCCCTTCACCGTGGATGTTTAGCTAATAATTGTGGCTAGAAAACCAGAAAAAAAGTAATGTTTTCGGTCCATTTCATCCCCGAAATAAAATCTGATCATCATCGAAAACTATAGGTGCCACTCTTGACCCGAAGCAAAATCCTATGCAGAATTTCCTAGCCAACAGCGCTACATTATATGAAAAAAAATATTCAAAAGACACCTAAAATGTATATATTCACCCCAATCTCTTTAAATTTATAAAAACATATACTGCTTATCTTATTCCCATTTTAATGCATTGAATATCGCAATACTCTACTCTCTTCATAAATATCCAACAATTTATTGCAATATACCTATATAAAAACTATGGGCCTTGTTACCTTTATTGTGGCGTATGCTAAGCATCTGTAAAGTCATAAATAATCCATGTTGCAATTTATTGGGGTGTTTTTTTTTTTCCTGAACAAGCTTCCAACTGCGAAGGGTTGGGATTAACACAGGATTGTTTGGAGGAGAAAATTTAACACATACACTCACACTATATACATAAAATATAGTTTCGAAGCAGCGGACATTCTGACCGCCACCATCATCAATATGCGGTTGATAGAGGTGGTGTGGTTATTTGGTTACCAGGAAGCAGACAGATGTTGGATTATATCCCTTATCCAATATGCTGTGTGTGAGAGATGAGTGGTTTAAAGTTAAGATTATTTGTATATTAAATATATATTCTTTAAAGCAGAAAGGAAAGAACAAAATCGGATATCGTAAACCACTTTGGATATAAACTAGTGGTGCTTCTGAAATTTTTATTGTAAACTAATGTAATAATTACCCATGTAAAGCAAATATATCATAGTATAGGGGTGTACGTAAACCGACATATATCAGTATTACCATTATCACACAAAAGGGCATAATTTTGGGGCTGATCACAAAAGTTTCAGTTATTTTCGAAGTCGATGCTTATGACCTAAGGAAGTGATTACTTGATATTTAGGGGATGAAATGGATCGAAAACTTCATTGTTGTCTATTTTTCTAGTCACACTAGATGATGCAAATATTGTTGATGCTCGGAATATTGATGCGTAGAAAGTTGACGCTCACTGGTAATGATGTAGGGTATCATATGGTAACTTCCGACCGTCTATACTGCTACGCTCACTGGTTCTGATTGTTTTTTATACCCTTCACCACACTGTGGTCTTTGTGCATATGTTTATAACAAGCAAAAGGAAACGAGATAGACACATGGTTCCTTTTGAGAATATGCATAGAATCACATTCTATGTTGATTTATGAATGTCCGTCCGTCTGTCTGTCTGTCCGTCCGTCTGTTGATGTTAAATTGTAAACAAAGTACAGGTTGCATTTATAATCCGATTTGGCTGAAATTTGATACAGCTCATTTATTTGGCCCAAGGACGAACCCTATTGAAATTGGGAAAAATCGGTTCAGATTTAGATATAGCTCCCATATATATTTTTGTCCAACTTTAGTCCCTGCAAATCATTCGATTTGCATGAATTTTGGCATAGTGTATTGAATTAAGTCTAAAATGATGTGTGCTAAGTTTCGTGAAAATCGGTTCAGATTTGTATATAGCTCCGCCCGATTTTTTGTAAATGGTACACCAAAGTCCCTGAAAATATTTCGATTTGCACGAATTTTGACATGGCGTACTGAATTAAGTCTAGAAAAACGTGGTAAGTTTTGTGAAAATCGGTTCTGATTTAGTTTTGCCCGATTTTTGGTAAATGGTGCACCAAAGTCCCTGAAAATATTTCGATTTGCACGAATTTTGACATAGCGTACTGAATTAAGTCTAGAAAGACGTGTGCCATGTTTTGTGAAAATCGGTTCAGATTTAGACATAGCTACCATACATAGTTTCGCCCGATTTTACGTAAATGGTGTACCAAAGTCCCGGACAATCCGTCGATTTGAACGAATTTTGGCATAGTTTGCTGAATTAAGTCTAGAAAGACGTGTGCTAAGTTTTGTGAAAATCAGTTCACATTTCGTCCGATTTTATGTAAATAGTGCACCAAAGTCCCTGCAAATCTTTTGAGCCGATTGACACAGTACGTTGTGTCAATCGGCCTAACGGCTCTTTAGTGCACCATTTACTTTAAATCGGACGGAAATATATATATAGAGGTGTATGTAAATCTGAACTATTTACAAAAAATCGGACGAAAATATATATGAATGCTATATCTAAACCTGAAACGATTTCCACGAAACTATGCACACATTATTCTAGACTTAATTTATTACGCTATGCCAAAATTGTGCAAATCAAAAGATTTGCAGGGACTTTGGTGCACTATTTACATAAAATCGGACGAAATCTGAACCGATTTTCACAAAATGAAGTAATCTCTGATAAGTTTCCTTGAAATCGGTTCAGATATAGATATAGCATAGCTTCCATATATAATTTCGACTTATTCATGTTAATTGTACACCAAATAATCAATGAGTGTCTGATTAAGATTAAACTATAAACAGTGCAGCATACCGAATAGCGTGTGTAAAGTTTGCTTTAAATCGGTTTACAAAATTTAGCATAGGTTGCAGAATAACATGTGTAGGGATTGATGTTAGTCGGTTCAGATATAGATAAAGATCACATATTTAAGTTCGTTCATTTTCATGTCTATTTTCCTTCGAAAATCGATGTCTTTTGGGATACATATGTTGAATATACCCAAAGTGGTGAAGGGTATCATATAGTCGGCCCAGCCCGACTTTATTACTTTCCTTACTGTTTTTTTTTTAATTTTTTTGTGACATCGAGTATGAATCACTATCTTGTAACTCTTTTCTATATGAATATTTAACAGTTTTCCTAACCAATAACATCTGTTGGTGTGATAACATTTATTTTTGAAAGATAGATAGATTTCACGAAAATCTCATATCGCAGCTCCGCATTTGCTACCATTTATATCAAATATTAAAACTCTAACAGAGATTTCTAAACCGTAAACAAATATCAATTATTTGTCAATAACAATCTGGCCAAGTGACAGTTATTGATGTTTAATAAATATCAACAAGCCGGCACCTGTGCGGAACCATCTAAAACATATCAACGTCAATGGCAAACAAAAACGTGTTGAAATATTTTTAAAATTGATTTGTGTACATTATTCCACAAGAAACAGAAAAACTATCATACCGTTTAAATATGGTTATGGTTAACTTTATGGTTAATGAGGACATTATGTAGAAAATAACATTTAATTTAGCCCCAATGTCTAAAAACACACACAATTATAATCCACAATTAGAATTACTTTATTCTCTTTAAACGGCTTAATTATTTCATCCATTTAATATCTTGGCATTTTTATACCCTACACAACTATGTTGTCAGGGTATTATAGCTTTGTGCAGCCCCAAATGTTTGTAACGCCGCGAAATATTGGTCCTAGACCCACCTTTAAGTATACCGATCGTCATATCTCGACTAGCTGAGTCGATCTAGACATGTGTGTCCGTCCGTCCGTCCGTCCGTCCGTCTGTCCATTATAATTTGTAAACACGATACAGGCCACAGTTATGGACCAATCTTCACGAAATTTTGCATGTAGGATGGGTTCTGGCCAATGAAGACCCCTATTGTTTTTGGAAAAGATCGGTTAATATTTAGGGGATGAAATGGACCAAATACTAAATTTTTGTCGGTTTTTCTGGTCGCTCCAGAGGCCGCAATTATGGCCCAAACACCGCGAAATTTTGCATGGAGAAGGGGATCGGGCCAGAGAATAAGCATGCATGTTTTGATAAAGATCGGTCAATATTTAGCGGGTCAAATGGACACTGACTTTTGTGTGAAAAATGGCAAAATTTGTATTCTATGGCATATATATTTACTCCTGGAGGATGTAGACCCCAGGAGTTGATAGCACATCCAAGAGGAGTGGTTGGCCTTTAAATTGATACCAAATATAGTGATGTATCTACTCAGATGTGGGAGTTACAGTCAAATATTTACAGGTGCTTACGTATTCAGATATTATTTAGTAACCCATTACCACATTAGAGGGAGAAATATCGCGCTGATGGCTTTGAAATTTTTCATGAAGTTCCAGTTATAGTCAAGAACAACGTCTACAATTTTCGGTGATGATCAGGATACAATTTTGGGATGAAATGGACCGAAAACATAATTTTTTTGTGTGTTTTCGAGTAGAGTATAATCCGAAAATCACAACACAACCCACCGTGAAGGTAATCTGGACAAGTAATTAGAAGGACTGTACTGAATATTCGAAAAAATTAAGAAAGAGGTGTTGTTGACCTCTAATCGGACAACAGGGTCAAATATCACGAAATACTACTCAGACTCAGAATAAACATCCTCAGAAAGTTAGAGTTCGTGGTAGTTGTGTAGGGTATCGTATGGTCGGCCCCGTCCGACTATACTGCTCCGCTCACTGGTTTCTTCTTTGCAGTTTTGTTCCATAATCTCAGTAATTGAATTTTGTAATTAGCAGAATGCTCCACCAGTCTCTTCAGCTACGTGTAGGTCGGAATTTAATGATTTGAAGTCGTTGGTTATTCACTTGCATTCTGAATTAATTCCACTTCTTATGGTGCTGTGGGTGGTGGTCGCTGTGATGCTTCGTGCATTAAAGGAATGCCATAAATTATACCAAATATGTTCCATGGATGTTAATGAAGGCGGGTGGTGTGGTTCAAAAAATGTATTTCCAATGAAGAGTGTAGGTCATGTTATTGTTTTCCAGACCTAAAATAACAAAACGCCGCAGCTTTACCTGGCTTTTCAAAGTTCTTGAAAAATATTTTGTGAAAAATTCACGCCACTCTATGTCATTGTACACATATTTAAAAACCAGTGAGCGGAGTAGTATAATCGGACGGGCCCGTCCATATGAGTCCCATTCCCTACACAACTATCACTGAGTTGTAAGTTTCTGCAGATCAATATTCCGGTTCAGGGCAATATTTCGCGATATTTTCACTCTCTTCACATTTTCACTGTGCTCTTCGCCTCATCTTTTCCGAATCATGTTTTTCCGGAGTAAGAAATACTCAAAAGGGTATTTTTTATTTTACTCAAACAAGTTTTGGTACATTTGACCCGCTAAATATTGATCGTCATAACTATTGAAAATTTGCGATGTTCGGCTTGTAATTGTGGCTTATACAGCGAATAGATATCCAACAAAAATAACGTTTTCGGTCCATTTCATTCCCGAAATGTCCTCTGATCATGACCCCTAAATATTAAGATTACCAAAAAACAATAGGGGAATTAATTGTCCATAACCGGTCTTACATGCAAAATTTCGTGACAATGGTTCATCAACTTTGCGTTACAAACTCTTGGGGCCACACAAAGCTAAATTACCCTGACAACATAGTTGTGTAGGGTATAAAAATAATTGCCGATACCGCGAAAAATATGGTTTTAAAACATATATATATATATATATATATATACATATATATATATATATGGTGACCTTTGGTACACCATTTACATTAAATCGGAAGAAAATATATATGGGAGCTATATCTAAATCTGAATCGATTTTTCCCAATAGGGTTCGTCCTTGGCCAAATATGTGACCTGTGCCAAATTTCATCCAATTAGGATCATAAATGCGACCTGTACTTTGTTTACAATTTAACATGGACAGACAGACGGGCGGACATGCATGAATCAGAAAGTGATTCTATGTATATTCTCAAAAGGAACTATGTGTCTATCTCGTTTCCTTTTGCCTGTACCACAGTGTGGTGAAGAGTAAAAACAAAATGTATTATTACAGAAGAAGAATTTTGTCCTGCCGGAAAAAATTTACATTGAAAATAGAATTTAAATAATATAAATTAAGTTTGGTTGGGCCTAACTTTTAATATCTGTGATGAAATACCGAATTTGAGACAAGTCAATAGGTAAACCCTTTTTGGATTTAGGATGTATAGAAGGAGGATATACATCCATTCTTATTGTTATATTTGTCCGTTGAAATTCCACGTGTTTTGGTTCTATGGCATCTGTCAAATGTTTTCCGGTGTCTTAGCGTTCAAAGCCATCTTTTCAGCTGCCGAAGGTTGACAAAAACAGTTAAATACCATGGAAGAAAATATGGTGTTGAAAAAAGTCAGTCAATACAAGAAGAAAATGGTCTGAAAAGGGATGTTCTGGCTGGTAAAAATATGAAGGTCCCCACCTACTTTAACATTTTTCTTTATTTAATTTGAACTGTATTCCATTAAAAAAATAATAATTTTACTTTAATATAAATGTTGTCTATATACTTTTTAGAACAATAGGGATTTTATTAATTGAAATACAAGCTTACGTGAATTTATGTCACTATGGTAAGCTGGCATGACATAATTTATGCCCAACACAAAATTCCATAGATTTATATTACTGTTATTATTATTTATACCCTACACAACTATGTTGTCAGGGTATTATAGCTTTGTGCAGCCCCAAAAGTTTGTAACGCCGCGAAATATTGGTCCTAGACCTACCTTTAAGCATACCGATCGTCATATCTGAGTCGATCTATACATGTGTGTCCGTCCGTCCGTCCGTCTGTCCATTATAATTTGTAAACACAATACAGGCCACAGTTATGGACCAATCTTCACGAATTTTTGCATATAGGATGGGTTCTGGCCAATGAAGATCCCTATTGTTTTTGACAAAGATCGGTTAATATTTAGGGGATGAAATGGACCAAATACTAAATTTTTGTCGGTTTTTCTGATCGCTCCAGAGGCCGCAGTTATGGTCCGAACATCGTGAAATTTTACACGGAGAAGGGGATCGGGCCTAAGAATAAGCATGCCTGTTTTGATAAAGATCGGTCCATATTTAGCGGGTTAAATGGACCCTGACTTTTGTGTGAAAAATTACAAAAATTGTATTCTGGGGCGTCTATACTTGCTCCTGAAGGACATATACTCGAGATGTTGATAGTTTGTCCAAGATGAGTTGTTGACCTTCAAATTGATACCAATTATATGGCTGTATGTACTCCGATGCGGGTGTTATACGTAAATAAGTAAAGATGACTATGTGCATATTATTACTATTACTCCATTAGAGGACGGAAATGTCGCGATGATCGCTTTGAAATTGTACATGAAGTTCCGATTATGGTCAAGGACGACGCTTATAGTTTTCGGTGAAGTTGAGATTTCATTCAGGGGGTGCAATGAACCAAAAACTCTAATTTTGTCAGATTTTCTAGTCGCTCTAGAGGCAATTATTATATGCAGAACATCACATATTTACAAGGTGAAAAGGGATCTGAACAAATACTGAGAGCGGCTGTTTAGATGATGATCGGTCAATTTTCCGAGGGTCAAATCAACCAAAACCTGAAGTGACCCATTTTTTTATTTTATTGCGTAAAAATTCACTTCAAGAAAAAACATTTTGGAAAATATGCAAAACTTAGGAAGGGGAGTTGTTGATCTATAATCGGTAAAAATGGTGCAAATATCACGAAATATTGCCCAGGCTCAGAATATAGAACCGCCGAAAGTGTGCTTTCGTGGTAGTTGTGTAGGGTATCATATGGTTGGCCCCGTCCGACTATACTGCTTTGCTCACTGGTCTTTATTTAATTTGAACTGTATTCCATTAAAAAAATTAATTTTACTTTAATATTAATGTTGTCTATATACTTTTTAGAACAATAGGGATTTTATTATTTGAAATACAAGCTTACGTGAATTTATGTCACTATGGTAAGCTGGCATGACATAATTTATGCCTAACACAAAATTCCATAGATTTATATTACTGTTATTATTATTATTATTTATTTATTTTTATTAATTAAATATCACTGCCAGAGGACTAATGAAAACTTTTAGTGAATTTTTGAGTGTATGTGTAATACGTAATTAAGGCTAAAGTATATACAATTTATACTGCCTTATGGTTAGATGCATATACTAATTTATTTATGATGCAGTATAATAAGGCGATTAAAATAATTCTGCAGTTCAAAGAATCGAGTTGACACACATTTTAAATTAAATTAAACACAAGTTTTAAATTAAAAACAATTATAATAATATTAGTACATAATTTGTCCGAAAATTTACTCCCAGTATGTTGTTCTTTTTGTTGATGGCCATACAGATAGATTTCTCGTAAAGTATCGATCAAATAATTTCAGATTTATCGAAGTAAAAAAACATTATTTTGCTGTTTCTTGTTTGGTGCATTCAGTTGTGAGCTATAGAGTCTTAAAAATGGTAGTGAACAAAGAGAATTTTCCGTACTTTTTTTGACAAAGGCGAAAATGAAATTCAAACGGCAAAAATTGCGAATTGTGTTTATGGTTCCGATACTGTAACATTCAATTATATGCAGTTTTTGATCGAAGTTGAGCGGCATGTTAGCAGTCGTTACATCGCCCATAGAAAAAATAATAATGGATTCCCTTTTCCCTAACCTAATACCTGACCAATGCTCTGACACGCTTTTCAACAATATTTTTTTTGCCGTACTTTTTATTAATATACATTTTATTCAATTTATTACAAAAATTAAATGAACCTGTTCGGGGGATATTTACCCACTATCAAAGAGCAAGCGCTCTTTCTCTCTCTCCTTAAGCTTATTTTCTGCTTAAGCTTACGTGGCAAAATTACAACAATAACGATAACAATGTAAGCTTTAACAATTCAGGGTTTCCAAGCAATTAAAATACAACAATACTGGCGATATCTTGTTTCTCAATGCCGGTGAAAATATGCTGAACACATACACAAACAAATACTTGAAAATATCCACACAATTCGTCTTCTTTAAAGCGTAGAACAGTTGTTACGTATTTTAATGGTCACACGAGCAATTACAATACATTATGTCCTACAAGGACTTGTGGGATATTCCATTGAAAACATTTTTGTTCGGGTTTTTTTGTTACAAAAATATAGGAAAGTAATTTTTCAAAATATCAACTAAGAATTCTATATTTACTTTAAGGAGAATTCTATCCACGATTGCTTTTCATATCTCCTAAACTAAAACATTTCTAAAGAAGGTCAACAATTTCAACACTTCAGGTGTATGCAGTTTTCTATATCTTTGTAACTACTTCAACACTGTCTTATGCTGTCATTACGCGAAAGTGCTATGATTGGACTCAATTGTGAAAGTTGTTGTGTGTTTACTGTTGTTAAGGGAACCCCCCCCCCATTCTCGATTTGAATTTTTTAAGATTTTCAATGGGCTGGTAAATCAATACCAATGCTTGTTAAGGTTTGTAACTTTGCACATATATAATTGAAGATTTAAAAAAGAAGAAAAATAATTTACAAAAAATGTTTGTTATTGTTTTGTTGTTGTTTTTTGTAATTAAAGAAAAGTCCTTATTTTTGATGGCGGGCATGATAACTCCTCACTGGAACATCGGAATCCGAAAATTCCAACGGTGTTAGAAAGAGTACATGTCTGGCTCTCGTATGAACTAGGATTATTGACTTCGCTCTAAAATTAACAAAATGGTGGACCTTTGAAAAAATATTTTTGGAAAATCGCCGATTTTTGACCAAAAACCAAATTAAAAAATAAGGAAGATCTTCACCGATTGGCTTTATCCTAGTTCATACGAGAGCTATACACTCCCAGAGAAACGATGCAAAATTTGGAACCGATTGGATTATTAGTTTTTGAGTTCTCGTGCCCGCCATTCGCAAAAAAATGTTTAGAGAAAAACGCGTTTAAAGTTTGAGAAACCCTTTAGCCGTCACTTGATGCTGACACACTAAATCGGATATATCTTCAACAGTTCTTGAGATTTTCACTTGAAATTTTGTAGAGACATTCTTCAATCAGTGTAGATTCGAATTATATCAACAAAAATTTTGACCCCGAGAATGGGGGGGGTCCCCTTAACTTGCTTTTTGCAATAATATCCACATAAACTCATATTACTGACCAGAACAAAATATATCTTTGCTGGACGAGATTTATGGATGCTTCCACACCGTTTCAAAAGATAAATGTGAAAATGTTCTTGATTCCAACAGTTCAAGGATACTAAAAAATTAAGAATTTTAAATTTGTGTTTACGCATGTCCGTCTATCCGACCGTCCGCCCATGTATTTTTGTTAACAAAGTACAGGTCGCTTTTGTGATCCTATTTGGATGAGATTTGGCTCAGTTCACTTATTTGCCCTAAGGACGAACCCTATTGAAATTGGAAAAAATCGGTGCAGATTTAGATATAGCTCCGACTTTAGGTAAATGATGCACCAAACTCCCAATATTTGTCTGATTGAGACAAAATTTAGCATAGCGAATGTAATAGAGGAAAAAATGATGTGTGACATATATTTTCGTTAGATTTTACACCGAAGTGCCTATGTTTGTTCGATTTACACGAAATTTGGTACAGGATATTAAATTGAATTTAGAGTGATAACAAAAAACAAATGGTGTAGGTTGCTTAATTAAGACCATTTGTTTATATATAGCTCCCATACGTAAATTTACTCGATTTCATGCAAATGGTACACCAAAGAATGCAAGTCTGCCCGTTTGAGTTTTTGGAGTTTTTTTATACCCTTCACCACACTGTGGTACAGGGTATTATGTCTTTGTGCATATGTTTGTAACAGGCAAAAGGAAACGAGATAGACACATGGTTCCTTTTGAGAATATGCATAGAATCACTTTCTAAGTCGATTTATACATGTCCGTCCGTCCGTCTGTCTGTCCGTGTTAAATTGTAAACAAAGTACAGGTCGCATTTATGGTCCGAATTGGATGAAATTTGGCACGGCCCAAGGACGAACCCTATTGAAATTGGGAAAAATGGGTTCAGATTTAGATATAGCTTCCAAATATAGATTTAACCGATTTAATGTAAACTGTCCCTATATATCCTTCGATTTGCACGAAATTTGGTACAGCCTAATTATTTAGGTCTAGAATGATGTCTGCCAAGTTTCGTGAAAATCGGTCCAGATTTAGATATAGCTCCCATATATAGTTTCGTCCGGTTTCATGTAAATGGTGCCACAAAGTCCCTATATATCTTTCGATTTGCACGGAATTTGGCATAACGTACTTAATTGAGCCTAGAATGATGTCTGCCAAGTTTCGTGAAAATAGGTCAAGATTTAGATACAGCTCCCATATATAGTTTCGTCCGATTTCATATAAATGGTGCACCAAAGTCCCTATATATCCTTCGATTTGCACGAAATTCGGCATAACGTGCTTAATTGAGTCTAGAATGATGTCTGCCAAGTTTCATGAAAATCGGTCCTGATTTAGATATAGCTCCCATATATAGTTTCGTTCGATTTCATGTAAATGGTGCACCAAAGTCCCTATATATCCTTCGATTTGAATTGACGTACTGAATTGAGCCTAGAGTGATGTCTGCCAAGTTTCGAGAAAATCGGTCCAGACATCTGTATAGCTCCCACTTATAGTTTCGTCCGATATCATGTAAATAGTGTACCAAAGTCGCTATATATCTTTCGATTTGCACGACATTTGGCATAACGTACTGAATTGAGCCTAGAGTGATGTCTGCATTGTTTCGTAAAAATCGGTCCAGATTTAGATATAGTTCCTTTTATTATAGATTGTTTTTAAGTAATTGACGCACCAAGGAACCAATAAGAACAAAACGTTCTGAAATTAGTATAACCTAACATGTGACAAATTTGTTTGAAATCGCTTAATATTTGGATAGAGCTTCCGTATATATTTTCGCCCGATTTCAAGTAAATTGGGCATCAAATTCCTCATGTTATTCAGATTGACATCAAATTTTGCACAACGTACAAAATTGAGCATAGAATTACGTAGTTACGTTTTCTAGAAGTACAGACATAGCCCAACGGATGACCTATTTATATTTGTTTGAAGTCGATTTATATACTTTATGGATAGATCTAAGTCGATTCACATTTAGATAAATATCACATATTTTATTTCATCCAATTTAATGTTAATAGTCCTGTTTAATATACCCATAGATGTGAAGGGGATCATATAGTCGGCCCCGTCCGACTTTACTACTTTCCTTACTGGTTTTCAATTGGTTCAAATATCCATATAGATAGCACATTTAATTACGCCGGATTCCATCTCAATAGTCCTCCAAAGATTATATGTCTCTTCTATCTACAGGATATTTTAGATATTAACATCTCATGTGGTGAAGGGTATCATACAACCGGCCCGTCCGATTTTTGAAGTTTCCTTACTGATTTTTAATATAATTTTAAGGTATTATAAGTAGAAGATTGAAGAAAACCTTTAAGAAAAATCTATAAAAAATCCGCGGTATAAAAAAATAAACTCATTTTGTTGGACCCTGATTTCAAGATTTATAAAAAAACTTATAAAAATAATGATATAAGATAAATCTGTAAAACATCTGCGCTATAAAAAATTAAAAACTCGAAAATGATCTTTATAAAAGCCACTCTTTGGAAACCCCCTTTAGAAATCCACGCATTTTGTTGGACCCTGAAAATATTATTTAAAAATAAACGCCTACATTTTTGAAGTATATTTTTTAGGGTACAGTGAAAAAGCATTCTGCAAAAATTCACGCTTTTTGCTGGACCCTGATAAAAGGTACAACACAGTACCCTGAAAAAATAATCTGCAAAAACTCACGCTTTTCGCTGGACCCTGATAAAGGTTTCCCTAAAAATCCACCGATTTTCATGGACTTGATAAAATTTTCTCTAAAAATCCACACATTTTCTTGGACCCTGATAAAATTTTCTCTAAAAATCCACACATTTTCGTGGACCCTGATCAAATGTTCTCTAAAAATCCACGCCTGTTTTGGAACCTGAAAAATTTTTCTTTAAAAAATTCACGCATGAACTATTTGTCTTTAAAAAATCCACGCATCTTTCGGACCCTGAGAATTAATTCCTTAAAAATCTACGCCTGTTTTAGACCCTAAAATTTTATGGGTCGATTACGGATGGCAACCGTAGTTTAGTTGTGTTGCCAGTTGCCAAGTTTGCATTATGGATGGCAACTGTACTTCAGTTGCTTCAAATAGAATTTTTCGGCAACCATTTATTTCTGGTTGCTGTTTATAATAACTGAACTTTGTATGCTTCCCATAATGGTTAATATTACTACAAAAGAACAATTTGAGGTCCTTATTGCCCGGATGGAAGCTCACCCAAATGTAGCTCGCGACGTGCGGACTTTTGGTCAAACCAAAGCCACTATTGATGATGTGTGGAAGGCCATTTCAGAAGACCTTAACTGATATGGCCCACGCATTCCAAATGAATGGCAGAAAGTGGCGAACATATTCTTTTGTGTCCATGATATGTACGTGTGTGTCATCAATATAACCGACAACACCCTGGAACTTAGTTTTCGAATAAAAAATTTTTATTCTTCCCTTTTTCCTCCTCCGTTAATTTGGATACAATCAAAATTTTACACAGTTTTTCCTCTATTAGCCGGAAAACTTCGGCGAAAACCGCCGACATTGTCGGTTGAGATATGCCAAGGTTGAAGTCATTGATATGGGACTTTTGAAAACTTCCCTCCACAAAAAACATTAGAGCTGCACACATTTTTAAGAGAGGAGGAATTGTTGTTGACCGCCAGGCTTTTCGGAAATCAGGGTTTTAGGCTTCATCTATGTACACAACGGCATCTTTTGGTAGTCGAAAATACGCCTTCAAGCTAATATGAGCAGTTGATTGAACATTTCTCTAAACGTCAGCATCTACTTACAGAACAGATGGTAGTTCTAATAGATATATCTCTTAAATGCCTTCTAATAAATGACACACCTTGAACATAATTTTCATCATCAAAAGATAGTTCCACTGAGCGTATCATCACATATAATTAGTTTTTCTGAAATATTTTATTAATTTTTTTGTTTGTTTACAATATTTCTAGTTGTAAAAATGTCAAAACAGTATTATCGACATCAACTGAGAAAAGTTGATATTCATAATGTTAACTTTTATTTCAATTGCGTTGCCAGTTGAACTCGCAACTGGAGTTTGGTTGCTATCCATAATCGACCCATTATTCTTTAAAAATCCACGTCGATTTTAGACCCTGAAAATTAGTTCGTTAAAAATCCACGCATGTTTTGGACCCTGAAAAAATATTCTTTAAAATTTCACGACCTTGTTGGACCCTGGAAACGTATTCTATAAAAAATATACGGCTTTTATTGGTCCTTGAAAAAATATTAATAAACACAAAAAAAATCTGTATTGATTCATTATGAGAAGTAAAGGGCATGCATTTTTAATGTAATAGGTTTCATGAATACGCAAACTGCTCCTGAAAAGAATTTATATGAACTCTTTTGTCTACATGTCATCCTTATTTGTAACATCTATCCATTTACACACAATTTAGGAGTTTCCATTTCCAGTTTCCTCTACTTCTTAGTTTTGCTGCTGATCAAACCAACTGGCATTCACTTATGGGAGATAGTTTGCATTTTCAATTGAGTCTCATCTTCCGCTTATGGAAGGGACAATATGGAAATGAAGTCGTCATGTACCCAAAACGAGCAAAACAAGTGTGTATGTCAGTGATGTGTGTCGGACATAAACAAATAACAACTTCTGCAAAATGTTATTCCTTCCATCTCGATTTTCCTAAATGTAAAAATGACGTCGACACGGTCGACGACAAAGACAATGCGCTGACAACGTCAACACAACAACTGCCACAAATCGTGCTGATGTAGGCGATGATGAAAATATCCAGAATAATATTTGAGTAGAGCCTTTGAGTGGTGTGGTGATTCAATGGATCATAACTCATTGCATTGCGTGATGTAAAGTAAAATAAAATATAAATTTATCAAAACGATCGATAACT
The DNA here is from genome assembly GCF_032173495.1 of Musca vetustissima. NCBI lineage: Eukaryota > Metazoa > Arthropoda > Insecta > Diptera > Muscidae > Musca > Musca vetustissima. The sequence goes on from NW_026879042.1 coordinate 24,099, forward strand.
ATATATATATATGTATATATATATATATATATATATAGGAGCTATATCTAAATCTGAACTGATTTTTCCCAATTTCAATAGGGTTCGTCCTTGGGCCAAATAAATGAACTGTGCCATATTTCATCTAATTCGAATCATAAATGCGACCTGTACCTTGCACACAAAAATACATAGCGGACCAATCTTACTTTAGACATTTATCCAGCTTTTACTGTTCCATGCTCCATTTGATTCGATTTCTTACAACACACGTGTATAACGGCATTACATTATTTTCCCAATCCCATCATATGAAAATAATAAGATTATTTCCCTAAAGCCGGATGGGAACATGCAGAACTATTCGAGTACTCAATACCAAACCAAACGCCATGAATGTCAGTCAGCCAACTCAGGTAAAATGCTCAGTCGTTCATTCATTCACTGCATTCGTAAAGTATACCTGGTGCCCTGCCTGGGAAAACAGGCGATAGTGGAGGGTGATGATCAAATTATACAACTAGTTTTGTTTGCACTTTACGTTAATGACACTTGGAGTGTGGAAAACAAACAACTGTGACAACTTTGATTACGCTGTTCCTGCTGTGTGCAATGTTTTAGTCTAAACTATGGCTGACGGGCTGGCTGACTAACTACCTCCCAAATGCTGAGGACAACGAATGTGCTACTGATGGAAGTCATGCGGATGCAGAATATATGTAATAGAATATGTTTACATGTTATCTTTGCAGGGTATTGCTCAAATATCCATTGAGAATATATGTATACAAGTTGTCACTTGACTTATATTCTAATGGTATACATGTATATGCGAATGCAAATACTACTCACATTTTATTACACTACTAATTGAAGAAAAAAAAATTGAAATGACTAAAGTGAGAACATGACGACTATGTGTTATCTCTGCACCATTACATAGAACTACATTCTGCTAAGAGGTTCATGAAACACAATTTATAACTATCCATCATTACCAAGTGTTATAAATCTTTGAAGTTGAACTTCAACTGAGTTTCTGAGGTCAATTTTTCATGAAATTATTAATTCACAAATAATAATATGTCAAGCACACCTTGAACTAGTTTTGTAGCGTAGTAGTAACAAATTTTAAAGGATAAAGAGAAAAAGAAATATAAACGAACAACCAACCGAACAACAGGTTGATATATGCCCCTTTAGAAATTCAATTTGTAATTCATATGATAGACACACATATATCTCTCAAAATGTCAGAAATTTTGTTAGGAAAGGCGTTTTTTGTTGCATGTTGGGGAAAATGGAGAGTGTGTTTAAGTTTCCTGTAGTTGAGATGTATATCCCAAAACATTTACTCTTTATAAAAGTTTACAATAAATACCAGTAGGGAAAGTTCAAAAGTCGGACGGGGCCGACTATATGATACCCTTCACCACTTTGGGTACTACTCAGAAATTTATGAAAAATTGAATGTTAATCATCGAACAAAATATGTACAAGATCTTGTTTTTGCAAAATAGTCAGGCTTAATCCCAGTTTGTTGTATTTATAAAAAACAACAATTTATTAGTTGGGAATGTATGGCGTTGTCCGCCGAGGGGTAAAGCAGGGAAGACTATAGTTGCGGATCTCGCCACTGATCCTCATCAGTTCCCTTAGTTTTTTGTTGGGATATTCTCCCCAGAAGCTATTAATAGCTTCTATACAAAAAACCTTTCAAACCCAAATGTCTCTTGTGACAATTCGAAGTTCTTACTTTACCAGCGATACGACCCCAATGAGAAGTTCGTTTGCAAAACCAAAATACAAATGGTATCCCAAATTACCCGCCAAACACTACTGAAATATGTAAAAGATCTATAAATAAATGGACGCATTTGAGCAAACGTGGCATCAACCATTTGCTATGCTGCTACACACTGTCCTATTCAAAATTTATGACGAAACAAAGGCATAATTTTGTCTCAATTGGACAAACATCGATAGTATGGTGCACCATTTATATCAAATCGGAAGAAAACTGT
>NW_026879043.1:0-25991 GCF_032173495.1 Musca vetustissima
GGGTATTTAAGGTATTTAACATTGTGGACTGGAGCTATATACTGTTACGGAACGAACTCGTTCATAGGAACTGTTCACCGATTGGAGCAAAATGAGGCAAGTTCGCCTCTATTGTTGACGAATGAAGGATGAGGCAACGATGAATAACAGCTGTTGTCGCAGCTGTCATGAACATATGGAATCCAATGGCCTTTAGAATGAGATAAAAACAAATTAAAAAAATGGGATCCAACCTATAAACAAATGTGTGGCAACATCTCAGAAAACTTTGAAATTTTTACCATAGATAGACATCATGGTACAATTATAAAAGGTAACAGCAAATCCCAGCTGATTTGATTCCAACGTAATACTAGTGTCATGGTATAATAAAAGAAGGTAACAGCAAGTGTTGTTGTACAACAAACGATGCAACAACCACATGAAAACTTGTTTTTGTAAGTTATACTAGTGTCAACGACATTTGACAGAAAAATGTAAACAAACAAATAAATTATATTTATACTGAAAATGAAATATTTTCGAATCCTCAAAATAAAATTTGAAAATCATGAATGAAAATCTATAAAATTTATATTTCTATCGCTTCCACATCTTTCCTATAATTGAGCCATTGCCTCTTATATGTGTAGCTCATATGAAAATGCTAGGAATTGCGAGTTATTCCATGAAGAAAGATTTGCTTCGTCAAACTTTCCCAGCAGGCAGATTGAGTAAATTGAATACGGGAGCACATTTAATAAAGAAAAATTTCAAATAGTATGCGTTCCCAATTTTCCTGTTGGGTGATTTTTAAAAACATAACTTGTCAAATTCATATTGGCACTAGTGTTACGTTAGAATCAAATCAGCTGGGACTTGCTGTTACCTTTTATAATTGTACCATGTACTAGTGTCAATATGAATTTGACAAATTATGTTTTTAAAAATCACCCAACAAGAAAATTGGGAACGCATACAATTTGAAATTGTTCTTTATTAAATGTGCTCCTGTATTCAATTTACTCAATCTGCCTGCTGGGAAAGTTTGAGGAAGCAAATCTTTCTTCAAGGAATAATTCGCTATTCCCAGCATTTTCATATATGTTACACATACAGTGACGAGCAGAAATGAGTACATGCTTGTACATTGGAAACTTTTTACGTCATAAAAATATAAAAGCAAATTCCAAAATTTTTGTTGTATTTTATAAGGTATTTCGTACCTAACAAATCAACCTAAAGTTAAAGATTTTAACTCTTTAATTTCTAAGAAAAAAACAGAAAAAAGTAAATCAACTCCAATGTACTCACTTTTGCACTTTTGAACAAATTTGCAGAATTTGAATATTTTTATTAATTATACCATAGTTTTATATTTTTAATGTATCATTTATGCAATTTGACATATTTTCAACCAATTTTAGTGCAATTTCATTGGAATTATTCTTCCAATCACCTCAGATCCACTACCAAAGTTCGTCTAAATTATTAGGGGCTGATTGGTACTGTCCCACCTCTCTCTTTGCGACTGGCCTCAAATTATCGTTCGGATTAATGTCGAAACTTTGTGCTGACCACTGTGTTAATTCAAAATTTTGCTCACGAAGATATTCTCTCACGAATTTTGACGTATATCTTTGATCACAGTCCTGCACATAATAACTTCTACAATGATCTAAATGGACTTCTTTCATTATTATATTGTCAATTTTTTTTAACATCGGTCCAGGACCCACAAGTTAAAGCCTACGCATACCATGGCGATTCCTCAACCGTGCTTCACGTTGGACTTTTGAATTAGTTTTCATCAACAATAATGCTTATAGTCGGATTGAAAACGGTTGAATTTGGATTCGTCGGACCCAATCACACGTTTCCAGTCGACCACAGTTCAACTTTTGGTCTAGTTGAAAAGTCTTTACCCTTATTTTGCAGTTTTTTTTCCTATAATACAGGTTTTTAGACTTTTTTTAATGCTGCTATATCCAATGTCGGGAAGGGCTCTTCACGCCGTTCAATGACTAAGAGGTTTGACGAGTATTTACGAAGCATATTTTGGTGTTAAAACTTATCAAATTACATTTCCCTTATCATTAGACGTGGGTCCACACATCTTATAAGCGGTGTACGACCTCTAATTTGAGGTTTGGGAACAACGGAACACCGTTTTTGTACCCACATGACCAATAATTGACACAATTTAAGTCCCTTTGCAATTTCCAGGGTAGAACAGATTTTTCAGATTTTTCCGAATGTACTCTTCAGTGGTTATTATATATATTTCTTCTATAATTATTATTGTTAGTTATTTATTTGATTTTTGTTCAAAACTTTGTACAAGTTTTTAGTAAACGGGACTTAAATGATGTAAAACTTATACATTTTCTTAAAAAAAACTAACGAAAACCAAAAAAAGATTTAAAAAAACGTGATTTCACATTCCTTTTCTGCACTTTATTAAAAAAAATGCAGACGTGCAAAAGTGAGTACATTGGGGTTAATTTCGTTTTCTTTATTTTTTCTTAGTTATTTTTAAGAGTTAGATTTTTAAATTTAGGTTGTTTCGTTAAGTACAAAAAACCCAATAAAATGCAACCAACATTTTTTAAATAGCATTTTTAGTTTTATTTTTATGACGTAAAAAGTGTCCAAAATGCCAACATGTACTCGTTTCTGCTCGCCACTGTATATATGGCAATGGTTCAATTATAGGAAAGATGTGGAAGCGATAGAAATATAAATTTGATACATTTTCATTCATGTTTTTCAATTTTTATTTTGAGGATTCGAAAATATTTCATTTTCAAAATAAAAATAATTTGATGAAAATTTGTTTGTTTGTTTACATTTTTCTGTCAAATGAGTTGACACTAGTAGAACTTGTAACAACAAATTTCCATGTGGTTGTTGTATCGTTTTTTGTACAATAACACTTGCTGTTACCTTCTATTATTATACCATGGATAGACATTTTGATATTCCTTGGATAATTCAAAAATACCTCAGTAAAAATCTCAAAATGTTAACGTCCGATGCATGGCCATGCATCCGATGCTGAATTTTGGTGGAATCTTAATACTTTTGGAAATAGTGATATCAAAATTTTAGAATAGCTCTACTCTAATTTCCAAAAACGGACAGATTTTCCTTTTAATTTCAAATATAGTCTAGACTGGTCACAAAAGTAATTAGATTTACTTTCCCTGTAATAGGACTCTCTTTGCGGGGTTTCTATTTTTCAATGACACCTGACGTTTCAAGGGTTAACGTCAGATAAATGACAGAAAAGAATTTCATCCATACATATCGTTTCTACGACAGAGGGGTCTACGATCCGAAACGACCAGAGTCTTACTCGGCCAAACGTCTTTCACCTCAGCCCGTTGTGTAAAAACAATAAAGGTGTTACAACAACAACTTATGTTGTTGTTGTAACAGCCCTATTGCTTTTACACAATGGGCTGAGGTTACAGATGAGAAGGATAATTTGTAATCGCATCAAAGGATATTAACCCTAATTATTCATAAATTTCAAAACATGTAGATATTTCCAATTACATACAATCCCAAAATAGGTACCCTTTTTTGAACAAAGGCTACAAATTATCGATGTTATCGATAAATAAACATTTGTATTAGATATGGCAACGTCGCCATCCCTAGCACATGCTGTTCTCGTGCAGTCTCCATCCCACCTCATTCGTAAATATTTCGGTCATTTTGTCTTCTCCCCCATTTTTTAGCAAGTGGAACGTCTTTAAATTTTTATTGGTTGCTAACAACCCTGTCAAAACACGCTTTTTGTGGGAACACATGGACATTTAAGGCTGGTTTTGTTTTGTATTTTCCACGTATTCGGCTGGACTTTCATAAATTAAAAATTAAAATATAACGTTCGCCCTTGCACTAGCCACTGCCCTCTAGTTATGCAGACACTGTCAGCCAAACAATTGGAACGTAAAGAACGTAAGAAACAAAAATTGGCCGCTTTGGCAAACTTAATCAAGTCGAACGATAAAGACAGGAAGGAACAAGTGGAGGAAAAGGAGGACGATACAATGGCTAAGGCAGATAAGGATAATGAGGTGATAAATGACCAGCCGGAGGGTGACAATGATGGTTTCACAAAGGTAAGATTGTTCGTGTTGTTGATGTCCAGTAATGAAATAACCACTCCCCATTTATCCCGTCTCTAGGTAACAAATAAAAAGAGCAAAAAGAAATCCAAGTCAAATAGTGATGAGGAACCGGCAGTTAAGAAATCAAAACAAGAAAACGGAGACAATGAAAATGGACAAATGGAAAATGTACAACTTACTGAAGATCAGTATAAACAAATACAAAAGGAACTGCGTGAAAGAAAACGCGCATTGGAAAGTGTTCCATATCTGAGAATGCGTGAATCTGGCGAAAAGGCTCTACTATGTTATAAAGACACAGAAAGACGTCCAATATTCCTAACAGATATTCAGCATTTAGTAATGTCAGCTTTACTGGGTAAAAAATCACCATGTAAACCAGATCGTTGGTGTTTTTTCGACAAACCAGAACAAGTATCACACACTGTTGTCCTGTGCCTCGATGGCCTTTCGCTGTTCCACTATCTCTCCAACAAGAGTAAATTTGAGAAAATCGATAATATTTTCGATATAGGTTTAGATGTCCTTATGCCACCCAACACAAAAGAAGACGGTTTCCTTATGGCAGAGGAATTGGTGCAAGTACCAATGACAAATGTACAAGCGTATAACCTTATAACGAAATATGGCTCTCTGGAAGCGGCCATAGCATTGAAGAAAGATCCAACATTGATACTGAAATCTATATTTCCAGTGGAGAACTCTAAAGACGACAAAGAATCAGACGATGTCCATCCAGAGGATAAATTTCCCAGAACTAAGCTGCTCTTATCAGCTTTGCAAATGGTCGAAGAAGGTTACCCAATGCCCATGAAAGGAGAGCTTAGAAAGCAATACAATTCATACGTACTTACTAGTGAAAAATATGCTCCCGTTACCAATCGTAGCCCACTTTTCGGTGTGGATTGTGAAATGTGTCACACAACAAGTGGCGTAAACGAATTGACTCGAATTTCCATAGTAGATGAAAACTGTCAAACTGTCTATGAGTCGATGGTGCGCCCAGACAATAAAATCATCGATTATTTGACTCAATTTTCTGGCATTACAGAGGAAATGATGAGGAGTGTGACAAAGAAACTGTCACAAGTGCAAAAAGAAGTCCGAGAAGTACTTCCAAATGATGCCATCTTAGTGGGCCATTCTCTGAATTTCGATTTGAATGCCATGAAAATGATGCATCCCTATATTATTGACACAAGTGTCTGCTTCAATATAACAGGCGGCAGGGCAAAATCAAAGTTGAAGACACTTGCTCTGGAGTTCTTAAAGGAAAATATTCAGGCCAATGTTGCCGGTCACGATTCCACTGAAGATTCAATTTCCTGTGTTAAACTGGTCAAACTGAAGTTGAAAAACAGTCTGGAATATGGTGATGAGATTTTATTGCAAAAGAAGAGATTGCAAGAGATAATGTTGGCTGCCAGTGGTGAAGCTGTAAGGAACAACATGTTGGCTCATGCCTCGAAACGAGACAAACGAACGGCCATAATAACAAGTAAACCCCTACCAAATATTGTACAAGATTTACTTCAAAAAGCCGAAGAAGCCTTCCCCAACGAATCGGGCAAAGTTGTAGCGGTTAATGAGGTTGGGTCGAACAAAGAAGCAGTACGCAAATGTAAGGAAATCTTATTGGAAAATGCCCTAACCATATGTAATCTGAAAATTGCACAAGAAGAGTTGCTTGCGGCTACATTTGAAGATACCATTGAAAAGGTGAACAAATGGGTTTCTAAAATCTACAAATCCATGGCACACAAAGGACTGCTTATACTTCTAATGGGTGGAGCTAAGGATTGTTCTTCCGGTGTGGCGAAAATTTGTATAAAGAAAAATAAAGCTGAAGTTGCTGCCGAACATGAGTTGTCTGTTTAAGAAGTACGAGATCGGACCATTTTTGTGTTTCACCTGTTATAATTTATTTTAAGGAGATAATAGAAAATAATTACAGAACTCAGTACCTTCGTATTGAAATTTACATGAATATAAGAGACCTAAACGAAGATAATAAAAAAAAACTATTTTGTTTTGTAAATCTAAAGTTTGAGATTTCATTTTTAATTTATAAAAAAGTCGCTTGAAACATAAATGAATATTTATGCTGGGGATTGTTTAGGATATTACATGGCCGTAAGTACACGAAGTATAGACGTGCGAGGCCAAGTCTATACTTCGTGTACTTACGGCTTAGATTCATAAATATTCGTTATGAAATGTGGTATAGTTGACGAAAGCGTTGGGACTAGCATATACCCTTACTATTATGAAATATATAACGGTTAATTAGTATCGTGTTCCGTTTTTCATTAAAACCTTAAAATATTTGCATTTGTAATAACCAATATATTTTCGACTACGTCCTTATTCTATTTGCCATTTTAGCCTTTTTTGGATTGGTAGATTGGCAATGTATGTGGGTCACATACACACTAATGACTAATCCTACGCAATATGAAATGTAGGTCGATTATTATAAATTAAATTTTAATTATACCTACTTCGTATACAAGGAGGTAATTATAAATGATTTCAACAGCAACTAACATAAGTGAAGGAAGGCAGGAAATATTATTGTTATTGTTTTTTAAACCTTTATTTTTTACAAATTGAAATTTGTCTGGTTATATGAAAAATATGACCTAAGTGTCTTGTATTCAATTTTACTTTCAGGACTACATATATCATAAACATTAGCATTCAATCTTCAAAATTTCGTCCACAACTGTAGTGGTTTAGCTTTTCATGGACAAAATTCAAATGCAAAATAAACAAAACAAAAACTTTCATGACATATACACCACATTTTTCTCTTGCATGCAATATTATCAGCCAACATTAATGGGTTTCTGTGGAATGCCAATTAACTACTTGCTTTTTTGACGGCTTTTGTTTTAGACCTCTACCTTGCCACAAACGAATTGTTGGCTTAGTACGTCACTGTTGATGTGAGTCCATTCGTTGCTGTTGTTTAGTTCTCATTGTGTTCTTTGTTCGGTAAATACGTTTTGTTCTCTCCCACTACGGTCGGAATACTTGAATGAATCAGAAGCGGATTTAAGAGAATTGAATTATATTGCAAATATTATGAACCTTAACAAAAACAAAATTCGGTTAAAATCGTATCATCAACAAATTTTCCAGATATAACCGTGAACTTGTAAAATAAATTTGTTGCTATTGTATAACGTAGTGGATTTTTACAAATCAAATGGTTTTTACGCTTAAGCGTAAACGTTTTTTGGTTGTTTGTGTATTTTATGTACTATGACGTTGTCCATCCATGTATTCCACGAATGTACACGCAACTTTGCCGCCGTTTTTCTTTGTTCGTTGGTAGTTAAATGGGAGGTGGGAATATTTGTTGGGTAGTAAATACTTCCGCTTGAGTAGAACGTGTAAAAGTTTTACTATAAATTATCGATATTATCCGGGAGCAAAGAGGATCTTGAGAGGTGTAAAAATATTAAAAAAAAAAAACTATCGAAATTCTAGTGAATATAGAACAGATTCGTATCGAAATTTGGAAGAATCAATCCCTAAGAAATGATTTCACTGTCTTAACTTTGATAATCATTGCAAATGAATTTTTTAAACAATAATTTCACTTCCTAACTTTGATGATCATTGTAAAAATAATCTTAAAACCAGTAAGGAAAGTAGTAAAGTCGGACGGGGCCGACTATATGATACCCTTCACCACTATGGGTATATTAAACAGGACTATTAACATGAAAGTGGATGAAATAAAATATGTGATATTTATCTAAATGTGAATCTACCTAGATCTATCCATAAAGTATGTAAATCGACTTCAAACAAATATAAATAGGTCATCCGTTCAAGAAAACGCAACTACGTAATTCTTTGCTCAATTTTGTACGTTGTGCAAAATTTTATGTCAATCTGACTAAAATGAGGAGTATGATGGCCAATTTACTTGAAATCAATCTATAATAGAAGGGAGCTATATCTAAATCTGGACCGATTTTCACGAAACAAGACAGACATCACTCTAGGCTCAATTCAGTACGTCATGAAAAATTTCGTGCAAATCAAAGGATATACAGGGACTTTGGTGCACCGTTTACATGAAATCGGACGATACTATATATGCGAGTTATATCTAAATCAGGACCGATTTTCATGAAACTTGGCATACATAATTCTAAGCTCAATTAAATACGTTACGCCAAATTTCGTGCAAATCGAAGGATATATAGGGACTTTAGTGCACCATTTACATGAAATCGGACGAAACCATATATGGGAGCTATATCTAAATCTGGACCGATTTTCTCGAAACTAGGCAGACATCATTCTAGACCTAAATGATTAGGATGTACCAAATTTCGTGCAAATTGAAAGTTATATAGGGGTCGTTTACATTAAATCGGTAAAATATATATATATGGGAGCTATATCTAAATCTGAACCGATTTTTCCCAATTTCAATAGGGTTCGTCCTTGGGCTGAATAAGTGACCTATGCCAAATTTCATCCAATTCGGATCATAAATGCGACCTGTACTTTGTTTACAATTTAACATGGACAGACAGACGGACGGACGGACATGCATAAATCGACTTAAAAAGTGATTCTATGCATATTCTCAAAAGGAACCATGTGTCTATCTCGTTTCCTTTTGCCTGTTACAAACATATGCACAAAGACATAATACCCTGTACCACAGTGTGGTGAAGGGTATAAAAAGCATTATTTAAAAACTTTACGCTGATAGGTCTGATCATACTAGAAAAACGTCTTTAAAATCCAACGCTCATATGTTTTATCATTTTCAACAATAATTGTTAAATAATCTAGTACTTCATATTCCTTGACGAAAATAATAATCGTAAAATAAAATAATTCTTTAAAAATCTAATCCTAGCAAAATAGTTATTTTAATAAATAATTCTAATCCTAGTAAGAAGGTATTGTAATATGATAATTTATACCATTGTTTTGTTTTTAATTTATCATTTCGGATTTTCTTCAATAAAATGATTTGTTAAACTCCAATTTATTATTTGACTACGATAATATTAGTCACGGACCATTTACTTCAACTCAACCATCCATGGAATTCCCCAAATAGAAAATGAACTTGATATTGGTGTTAATTTTCCCAATAATTTGCTAATGATACATATTTATGTGGGAGAAAACATGGAATGCGACATGTAAATGATGCCATATCATCATATACATAATTGTTGATTTGTGAGCTTTGAACAAACCTTCGTAAAAATATATTTTATTTTTATCAATGCAAACAACCAAACTATGCATGCTCACTTTTGTTAAGAGAAAACCAGAATTATCCAATACTCATATGCATTTATTGATTCTCTTATTAATATTCTCTTTAAATGATATTTTCAAGACAATACACATCGAAATAAGTGTGCATATTTATTTTATCATTTCGTTTGCAATACATCGGAATATTAAATTGGAGACCCTATATATTCTCACTGATCATAATAAACTTCTATGTCGAATTTGGCATGTCTGTCCGCCTGTCTGTTGAAATAACGATAGATGTCATAATACATATTTGAAATTTTACATATTTTAGTATTGAAAAATATTGGAGATGTAATAGTACGTTTATATTTAACCGGATTTCGTTAGCCCAGTGGGTTTCAATTGTCAATACCTTAGGTTAACCCCGTAAAAAGTTCTAATGTATATGCCGTTTAAGTCCACGTTTAGGTATTGTCCCTATTAACCGAAACCGCCCCACAGGGACGTACGCAGGGGGCCCGCCCCCTCCCCCCCCCCAATTATGATTTTTTTTCAGAGTAATTTTTTTTGCAACAGCCATTTTTTTTATTTTGTACTACCGGGCCCTATGCTAATTTCAACATACACTGGTGGACAAAACTAAAGCGACTAAAATTGTGAGATTAATAAATGGCCCATAAGTTTTTCAAAAATAAAGATGTGTTGGTTTTTCAGTTTTAAATCGGGTACTTTATTCACTTTTATAAAAACATAAGCATTAATGCAATATCCATTATGAAAAAATAATTATTTATGGATAAGGGAATTGTCTCAATTTTTACTTGGACAAAACTAAGGGAAATCTACAGTACAAATATATGAGCTCTAAAATTTTAGTTATTTTTTGTAATTTCTATGTTTTGGTTTCTATACCTATTTCAGTTCTTACATATCATTTTAAAATGGTTTTTATTACAATAACATGTGCAGGTCTACATGACCGGATACCACCAAAAAGTCCTTTCATTTCTGAAAAAATCGGAAAGCCTGATTGCATTTCGCAAAAGCCCATATTCATTGGAATCCAACTAAGTAAATATTATGCCCTCGGATGAATTAAAGTTTAATACTAAAGGCACAGACACAAAAAAAAAAAAAAATACAGTGAGATGGTGAAAAAAGAAAGGCTTACGCTTCTGTATTGCAAGAATACTGGGAAGCATGGAGGTGGGTCAATAATGGTAGTGGGTCAATAATGGTTGGAGTATCATAAATAGCAAAATCAAAAAAGTTTCACAAACAAAACAGACATAATCTCTTCCCAAAGGTTCAAGATACAAGCAATGGTATACCCAAGGATCAAATCAAGCATTTTATAGATTCAATGCCTCGTAGGTGTGCTGCCGTTATCAAAAATAATGGTTATGCTGTCGATTACTAGAAAAAATTAGCTTATTTATAAAAAAATAAATAGTTGCTTAACTTTTGGCCATGCAAAAATTGTTTTGTTAAAAAAAAAACAATTTCACTATTACTTTATTTTCAAAAAAGTTACAGGATTTGGAAATATAAGAAATAAATTAAGTATATATATTAGGTTGGGGAAAAAGAAATCCATTATTTTTTTCGGCAAATCGCTGTACTGATAGATAGATTTCTCGTAAAGTATCGATCAAACAATTTCAAATTTATGATCGTTGGAAGGGTGACATTACGCAGTAAAAAATTATATCGTTGTTTTTTGTCTGGTGCATTCAGATGTGAGTTACAGGGTGTTAAAAATTGAAGTGAACAAAGAGAAAATTCCGTACATTTTACAATGTTTTTTGACAAAGGCGAAAATGCAAGCCAAGCGTCAAAATTGTCAATGGTGTTTATGGTTCCAATACTGTAACTGCAATTTTGGTTTCGTAGATTCCATTCTGGAATTCTTGATGTTAAAGATGCACCTCGCACAGGTAGGCCGGGCGTCGAAAATGTTGATAAAATCGAAAAAATGATCAAAGTTGACCGACATGTTAGCAGTCGAAACGTCGTCCAGGAACTAAAAATCGACCATAAAACCATTTACAAATTGACCAGAAAGGGCCAGAATTGTCCAACGCTAGGCCTCACACATCTACAGTGACTAGCCAGAAACTTCGGGAGCTTGGTTGGGAAGTTTTAATGCAACCGCCATACAGTCCGGTCTTGGCACCAAGCGATTATCATATTTTTCTTGCGTTGCTAAATTTCTTTTATGATAAAAAATTGGTATCTAGGGAGGATTGTAAGAAGTTTTTTTTGCAAATAAAGAGCAGGACTTCTATGAGAGAGGCATTATGAAGTTGCCTTTAAAATGACAATAAATCATACAACAAAACGGTGAATATTTGGCTCAAATCGGACATTCCGAAGCATAATAAAAAAATTAATATATTAGTTCATATAAAAATAATGGTTTTCTTTTTCCCCAACCTAATATTACACTGTGCGACAAATTTGAATTTGTTTGATAATTACCAGGAAATTCCAACAGATTATGAAAGAGGGGCTAAAAAAAGAAGACACGTGTATCGGCGTTTTGAAAGTTTACGTCGGGAGGTAACCAAAAAAGGCGGGGCAATATTCAAAACGGGGTTAAAGCTGCTCAGAATATTCTACAGAAATGTTCGCCATAATGTTTTACTATAAGTCTCAGAATAGACTCAAAAATCAGCCTAAACGTCAAAAATCTTAAAAAAACAAAAACTCATTTTATGGTTAATATCGTACTTATTACTAGTTTTTACCTATTTTTCCCACTAGATGTCGTTTTAGAAGGACTTGAGACTTGAAGTGGATTTTGACGTAGAATATTTTATTCTTTGACATTATATGCCTAGAATTAAGTTTCATGCTACTTTAATGCACTTTGTCGAAAAAATACTGGGAAATGTCTTTGAAAAAAAAATACAAGAACATTTTGAATTTTTGGTTCAAAATGTATGACTATATATTCGGTATATACGTTATATATACAGATTTCTCTTGTTCAGTGACTTATGCTAAAAATTGATGGAGAATATTCTAAAACGACATCTTGTGGGAAAAATAGGTAAAAACTAGTAATAAGTACGATATTAACCCTAAAATGAATGAGTTTTCAATCACTTCTGGAAAAGGGGACCGAAAAGACCCCTTTAATGACTCGGTTGAGGGTTAAAGTTGCAGACCAAAATATTCGTCGATATTTTATCAGTAATATTGCCGAAGACACTATATACCTAAAATGCAAGGGTTTCAAGAAACCATAATTCGAAAATTATCAAAATTCTTGAAAAGGGGGAATATAGCCCCGCCTTTTTTGGTTAACTCCCGACGTAAACTCTCAAAACGCCGATACAAGTGTCATCTTTTTTTAGCCCCTCTTTCATAATCTGTTGGAATTTCGCGGTAATTGTTTTTTTGTGTTGCACAGTGTTATTGATGTCCAATATTAAGATAGATAGAGCTTTGAAATTTTGAACTTAGTTGTGTAAAATGGTATATATCGGTCAACGTTTTAGTATATCCCACATATAATCGTACCCTCAAATAATCGATACTTTGGGAAAATTTTCAACAAAATTGGCTGAAATTTGAAGTTTTGTGTTATCATTGGGTGTTAAATTATTTCACAAAATAATAAATAATAATATTGGTCTACCTTTTAGGGTAGACCCCATATATAGCTGGACCTTTCAAATGTTGCTTTTCTGCGGAGGGTGGTCACGTTCATAATTAACGGTTTCCCTCAATTTTGAATATTTTGTGAAGTTCAGACATGTTCAAATTCCTAGTCAAATTTTCAAAACTAAGTGTCGGCAGTTTCGTATTTCGTTATCTCATTGCAGCCCCAATCGGTTTTAAGTATTTTAAGGCCTAACTCATGGTGGAGGGCATAAAATGTTAAGGTTGGCCGAATTTAACGACGTTTTTAACAATTGAGATTGTTCGTTTTGTTCCTAATTTTTGAGAAAAAATTACTAATTTTTACAAATTTTTTTCAATTTCATAAAGTTATCGCAGTAAACAAGTGTACATTCTTACCGAATTTCTATTAAATATTGAAAAAAATTCTAATTTTTACAAATTTTTTAAATTTCATAAAGTTATTGTTGAAACCAATGTACATTCTTGCCGAATATCTATTAAATATTTAAAAAAACGGATCCAATTTTAGATTTGTCATTAGTAGTACCTATGCAGCAATCATCATCTGTATGTTAATAATGTGAAATACAATCTAATATTGTTGCAGGGAAGAACAAATTTTTTGACCATGTTTGTGGGGTATTGGCAAAAAAGTACTACCGGCTTCTTAGGGGGGATTAACCGTAAATGTATACCACATTGACTAATTCATTTTTTTTTTTTTTGTATAGGTACTCGTTAAGAAAACTACCTCATTTGGTACATTTTCAAACATTCAGTGTATATCATACCAAAATAATACAAATAAAAAACAATGACAATTTCACCAGCCCAATATATGCTAAAATAAAATTAAGAGCATATTATTATACACAGCTAAGAGAGTTTCTCAAAATCTCACAAAAGATTCAAGTTTTATTAAAACAATCTCTGAGTAAATCCCCATTAAAGATATTGTCAATAGGCATCTGAATTTAAAAGTAAACAAACCAGCAGCCCAGATCTCAGTTGGAAAAGTTGTACGGTGCGAAGAACAACGAAGCGGGACGTTTTTAATACTAAAATAAAAACGGTGCAAAGAACAACGAAGCCGGACGGTTTGAATACTAAAATAAAAAAAAAAATAAAAACGAAAGCTATAGCGAATACTGTGAACCGGCAAATTAATTGAATTTTTAATTTTATAAATAATATATTTTGTATATGTATACTGATAAACATATTCATTAACTTGCAGTGAAAGAATAAATAAATAAAAATAAATTATAACAAAGAAAATATAAAACAAAATTGTGATAAAATTGTATAATAAACTGCCAGACTAACCGCAACATAACAAAATTATACACATAAAAGATTTTGCGAGTAGATAAGTGCAAATAAAATATTTTCTATTTGAAATTCTAAGGAGTAAATAAAAATTTCATCTTTCAAGAAAAAAAAAAACAAAATTCTATAAAAAACAACAACCAATATGGCTAATCACAAAACATCTGAACCTCACATTGCATTGGAAATGAATGAATCCAAGTTAAATTATGAATTTGACAATCCGTTGGATACAAATATCGATCATCATGTAAGTTGAATATTAAAAGCGGGTTTCATTTTTGTAAAATGTTTTATTAGCTCAGTAATAAATTAGTTTTAGAAAGCTTGTTGATTTTCTTGTCTTGTGCCTATTATTTTTACAACAAAATATTGAGGATCACAATTTGTGGATGTTTGTGTGTATTTATTGACTGGTCTTTCAATGGCTTCATTGACAGACATACAAACAAAAATAAATCCTAACCGGTTTGACTCACCGGCATACTACCGCAAATATTAAAGGGTAAATTCCCAATTCTTGCAAATGGTTTGGCATTGAAGAAAGTTTTTTTTTTTTTTTGTTAGAAAATTATCCAAGGTATGGTTTCTATTTTTTTTATAATGTGAATTAATACATTTTTTAAATACAAAACTAAAATGACTCATACCATTTATGTTAAACTCAGATGAGATTGAGATTGTAAAAATCGATTCAGATTTACATACAGGTCGCAGCCTCGAATTAGGTACATCAAAAATCACGTGTTGAAATCGGTTAAGATTAGATTACATATTTAGATATGGTATCTAAAATACCTAAAGTTTGTCCGATTATTTAATTCATTAGAGGAAAACATTTATTTTATTATTGTAGATTACAATAAAAATTTTAGGATCATATTTTGTGTTTACCCAAAGTTTTACAGGGTTTGATTAAAAATTTGATTTAAAATTCTCTAACTGCTATCAAATATTAGGTGGTATTAAAAATGGGATGCATCGATCCACAGTTTGGCGTAGTCTCCATATAGTTATACCAAAAATTTTAGTATTAAGACATGTTTTTTCTACTGAATTGGATACTTACTTAGCTGGCTTGTGACAGAACTTTCGTTGCATAAGCTGAACTTAAAAAAATCCAGGCGCGTCGGTCTTTTGTGCAGTTTTTCCAATCTGAAATACCATGTTCGGCAATGTTATCATCAACTTGATTTTTTCATCTAATTCGTGGAAATCCACTTCTGCGTGAACCATCAGATGGTTCGCTTTTATATGCATTTCGAGCTGGGACATCTTCATCCATTCTTACAACATGACCTAGCCAACGTAGCCGCTGCAGCTCGATACGTCTGACAATGCCGAAGTCCGAGAATAGCTGGTACAACTCATGGTTCATTCGACGGCGATATCCCATACGCCGATCAGCCCTTTGATCTTTCGGAGAATTTTTCTCTCAAACAGTGCTGGCTAATCTTTTTGCATAAGTAACCGTGTTTCAGATCCATATAACAGCACGGGTAGTATCAGCGTCTTGTAGAGTGTGAGTTTGGAATGGCGGGAGGTGGCCTTTTTTCGAAACTGCTTACTTAGACCATAGTAGCATCTGTTGGTCAACACCATCCTTCTCCGTATTTCAAAACTAATGTCATTAGTTTTATTTATGGCGGCACAAGGTATATAAAATATTTGACTACCTCGAAGCTGTAGTTCTCAAGTTCCACAGTTGGTCCGAGTCTACTGTTAAAAACATCACACGACAAACTGCCACCTTGTCTGAATTCTTGTTCGGTATTGAAGGGCTCCGATAGGTCCTAGCCGACTTTAACTGCTGAAATTGTGCCACTAATTTTGCAGGAATGTCAAACACAGACATGGCTTTAAACACCTCTGCATGGATAGGGCTGTGGAATGCGGCTTTATAGTTGACGAATAGGTGGAATGTGTAGTGTATTTCTTTTCCAGGATTTGGTGCAGGGTGAAAATCTGGTCAATGGTGGATTTGACACGTCTGAAGCCGCATTAGCATGTTCCAATAATGTCATTGACCATTGGCTTCAGTCGTTCACACAGCACGCTGGATAGCACTTTATATGCGATGAGAAGGAGACTTATTCCTCTATAGTTGGCACATATCGTCTTGTCTCCTTTTTGTACACGGGGCACAGGATGCTGAGGTGCCGAACATAGGGGCATGAATTCCTCTATCCAAATTGTACTATTCAGCTGGTGCATGCTCCTGACCAGGATATGTCCACCAGCCTTGAAGAGAAGGCACTGAATTGAATATAATAACATGTTGGGTTCAGATCATCCTTCCGAAATTATAAATATTGGTTTTAATATACAACCCATGTTATAATCCCCATATAAATATCCCGCATATAACATTATAACAATTTTTGTAGTCTTAGATTTATTTTTTTTTCAACCAAAGGACTATATTTTCCCATTGCCTGTTCTTATTGGATAAAAATTTCATCGCAGAAAATTTCTAATATAGGTCCCCGTTTTTTGTATAGCCCTCATACAACATCATTACCAAATTTTCGGTATTTTCACCAAAATTTACATGTAGGATGGGTTCTGGCAAATGAAGACCCCTATTGTTTTTGGTAAAGATCGGTTAATATTTAGGGGATGACATGGACCAAATACTAAATTTTTGTCGGTTTTTCTGGTTGCTCCAGAGGCCGCAATTATGGCACAAACATCTATTGTTTTTGGTAAAGATCGGTTAATATTTAGGTGATGAAATAGACCAAATACTAAATTTTTGTCGGGTTTTTGGTCGCTCCAGAGGTCGCAATTATGGCCCAAACAGGGCCAGGGAGAAGGGGATAGGGCCAAAGAATAAGCATGCCTGTTTTGATAATGATCGGTCAATATTTAGCGGGTCAAATGGACCCGCGTATATATAGCGTATATATTTACTCCTGAAGGACATTGACCCAAAATTTTGATAATATATCGAAGATGAGTGGTTGACCTTTAAATCTATACCAATTATATTGTCGTATGTACCCGGATGTGGGAGTTACACATACATTTTTAAAGGATGTTACGTATTAATATATTATTTAGTAACTCATTACCACACTAGAGGGCGGAAATATAGAGTTGATCGCTTTGAAATGTTCCATGAGGATCCAGGTATAGTCAAGGACAACGCCTATAATTGTCGGTGATGACCACATACAAAATTTGGGATGAAGTGACCGAAAACTTATTTTTTTGTTTTTTTTTTTCGAGTCGAAATGCAAGCAGAACATCCGAACATCACAACAAAGCCCACGGTGAATATTGAATATTGGGAATATTCGGAAGATATGTCAGTGTAAGGAATAAGTGCTGTTGATCTCTAATCGGTGAAGAGGGTGCAAATATTACGAAACTTTGCCCAGGCTCGAAATAAACATCCGCAGAAATTTAGAGTTCCGTGGTAGTTGTGTAGGATATCATATGGTCGGCCCCGTTCGACTATACTGCTCCGCTCACTGGTTTTAATTTGAGGGTGAAACTATCGTCCGGATTATATTTCTCCGCTCACTGGTTTTTAAGATTGTCTTCTAAGAAGACATTTTCCTCATTATAAAATATCTTTGATTTCTTTCTCAAACAGAAAACAATTTCATTTTTAGATTTACGAAACTGTTTTTTTCTTTCAAACAAAAACAATTTTCTTAATGAAAAATATTATTAAATTTTGTTTTTGAAACATATAAATAATACATCGAAATAAAAAATATTTATCTGAATTTCAAATAATGTAATTACTATAATTTATTGAATTTGCAATGTATTATTCATAAGATGTATTGCATGTAATGCAATGACAATTAGTTCTCGAATTAATTTGACATGGTCGTATTTCTCCACAGTATTTCTGTGATAGTCTTTGAAGAATGCAATTGTTTCCTATTTGAGAATATAATTTCAATGCCGATAAATTGAGTCGAGAATAGTAAACCATATTCAAGTTGTCATTTATTCGAACTTAAAGCTTGAGAATTGAAATTGAAAAAAAAAAATATTTTTATCTTAAAGAAACCAAAAAAAAAAAAATAAATAAATAAATAATTCTGTACATACATTTTGCAGCGCCAATACTTCTATATCTCATGATTTATTATTTTGATCTCTGCGACGTCCAGTAGTTTATAAAAAATGGTTCTAATACAAGAAAACAATGCTTCTTAAAGTACATAGAAATAAAAGCGAAACATTTTTTTTTATGATGTAAACAACAAATACAACAACATAAATTTAAACAACAAATTGCTTCGTGAAGTTTTCGCATATTTGTGTGGCTTAAAAATTAGTCATCTATTGTGAGACCAAGTCTATCTGATTTGAAGGCTTCACGATCAATAAAAAAACAATGTGATTGACTGACTTAAAAAAGCACCGAACGTGTCTATAGATTTTGTAAATACTTATACGTATAGCTTATATATTTTTGTTGTAATCGTCATCTGTTATACGTCATCAGATATACAAATATATAACAAATACCTTTCAATAAGTCGGGTAAACGCGCTTTGTTAAAAAAAATATTTAAAATATTTAGTTTTTGAAGAAAACTTTAATCCATTGCTATACAACCACTTCGGTGGGATAATGAGGGTAGAGAACCCTTAATTTTAAATTATTTTTACCCTTTATTATACCCTACACAAATATGTTGTCAGGGTATTATAGATTTGTGCAGCCCCAAAAGTTTGTAACGCCGCGAAATATTGGTCCTGGAGCTGAGTCGATCTAGACATGTGTGTCCGTCGTCCATTATAATTTTTAAACACGATACAGGTCACAGTTATGGACCAATCTTCGCGATATTTTGCATGTAGGATGGGTTGTGGCCAATGAAGATCCCTATTGTTTTTGGAAAAGATCGGTTAATATTTAGGGGATGAAATGGACCAAAAACTTTATTTTTGTCGGGTTTTCTGGTCGCTTCGTGAGTGAGCGTGAGCAAATCGAGATGTACAGGAGTCAGAATGAAGTCCGGAAATTTTACCAACGAGTAAAACACCAAACCGAAGGCTTTGGTGCAGGCACATCCTCCTGTAGAGATGAAGAAGGAAACCTGGTGACAGACAAAAAAGGAGACAAAACGATATGTGCCAACTATAGAGGAATAAGTCTCCTTCCCATCGCATATAAAGTGCTATCCAGTGTGCTGTGTGAACGATTGAAGCCAATGGTCAATGACATCATCGGATCATACCAATGCGGCAAATCCACCATTGACCAGATTTTCACTCTGCGCCAAATCCTGGAAAAGACCCACGAAAAACACATCGCATTCGACAGCCCTATCCGTTCAGAGGTGTTTAAAGCCATGTCTGCGTTCGGCATTCCTGCAAAATAAATACGGCTATGTAGGATAACTTTAAGTGGCACAAGGTCAGCCGTTAAAGTAGGAAAGGACCTATCGGAGCCCTTCAATACCGAACGAGGATTCAGACAAGGTGACAGTTTGTCGTGTGATCTTTTTAACATCCTATTGGAAAAGGCCATACGAGACGCAAAGGTGAACAGAAATGGCACTCTGTACACCAAACAACACCAGTTACTCGCCTACGCCGTTGACATCGATATAATGGGTCGAACACTGCGAGCGGTAACAGCCACCTTTGAACAAATTGAAAAGGAGTCTGCCAAAGTGGGTCTGGCAGTAAACGGCGAGAAGACCAAGCTGATGGTATCAACGCGCAAGACGTCCAGTAGACTCGGACCAACTGTGGAACTTGAGAACTACAGTTTCGAAGTAGTTAAAGACTTCATATACCTTGGTACCGCCATAAATAAAACGAATGACATCAGTTTTTAAATTCGGAGAAGGATTGTGATGGCCAACAGATGCCACTATGGTCTAAGTAAGTAGTTTAGAAACAAGGCCACCTCCCGCCAGACCAAACTCACACTTTACAAGACGCTGATGCTACCCGTGCTATTATATGGATCAGAAGCATGGGTACTTGCGCAAGCAGATGAGACAGCTCTTGGGGTGTTTGAGAGAAAAATTCTCCGAAAGATCTACGGGCCGATCTGCGTCGACGGTGAATATGGGCGTCGAATGAACCACAAGCCTTACAATTTATACGCGGACATCGACATAGTAAGTCGTATTGAGCTGCAGCGACTACGGTGGCTAGGCCATGTTGTGCGGATGAATGAAGATGCCCCAGCTCAAAAGGTATATAAAAATGAGCCTACTGATGGTTCCCGTAGAAGGGGAAGGCCACGAATCAGATGGAAAGACCAAGTAGAAAACAACTTCTTGGAACGTGGTCTTCCAAATTGGTGGACTTGCGCACAAGACCGACGCGCTTGGAAATCTTTTTTAAGCTCGGCTTATGGAACAACCGTTCTGTAACAAGCCAGCTAAGTAAGTAAGTAAGTTCTGGTCGCTCCAGAGACCGCAATTATGGCCCAAACACCGCGAAGGGGATCGGGCCAAATAATCAGCATGCCTGTTTTGATAAAGATCGGTCAATATTTAGCGGGTCAAATGGACCCTAACGTTTGTGTGAAAAATTACGAAATTTGTATTCTATAGCGTATATAATTACCACTGAGGGACATAGACCCGAGAAGTTTATAATATATCCAAGGGGAGTGATTGACCTTTAAATTGATACAAATTATATTGTCGTAGGTACTCGGATGAAGTGAACCGAAAACTTACTTGTACTTTTCGAGTCGAAAGCCGAACATCACAACACCACAACTCACTGTGAAGAGAATCTGGACTAGTAATTAGAGAGGCTTTACTGATTATTAGTAACATTTGTTGACCTCTAGCCAGTCAAAAGTGTGCAAATTTCGCGAGATATTGCCCAATCTCTGGATATAGAACCACAGAAATTTAGATTTTCATGGAAGTTGTGTAGGGTATTGTATGGTCGGCCCCGTCCGACTATACTGCTCCGCTCACTGGTTTTTAATTATTTTTTATTTTGTTTAATTGACAAACTGAACATTTTTATTTTTTTATTAATTTCAGGCAACAGAAACATTTCCTCCAGAAGATATTGATTTCATTGATGGTAGAGCACCAAACGTACCCAAAACAAGTAAGTAAACCACAAACAAATTTAACACTTTCCCTTGTTATTTCGAATTTAGCAAATGGCTAGTTTTTTTTGTTTTCCTTATACCTTTTGCTTATTTTCCTATTTTTGTTTGCAATTTTTTTATACTTTCCCCATATAAAAAGTATCTGAGGCTGATGAAGATGACTTTGATGATCGTCCTTTTGCTGTAGGACCCAGAAGTGGTGTTGATGATGGACTACTGCCAAATGGTGGCAGCGGTGGTGGTGGTGATACGAGCCATGGTGTGGCCGACAGAAAACCCGAAAGACCTTCAAGACGTCCTAGTTTTAGTTTTCCCGGCTACGATGGTCCCGGTTTTGTAACAATCAATGGTGTGGATACCCCCATACCTGATGTCAATGCCTATCAACACAAGAAAACCTTGGCCCAGGGTATGATGGATTTGGCCTTATTATCGGCAAATGCCAATCAATTGCGTTATGTTTTGGAATCATATGGTCGCCATCCATATTATTATCCCAGTTTGGTATTCATTTCATTGAGTATTGTATTTCAGGTGAGTGTGTGTGTGTGTGTCCAAGATGATATGTATTGATTATATTAAATTTTTATTTTTTTGTCTTCTTTTCAGATTGCCGTAGGCGTTGGCCTAATTCTGAATAGTAAATACAATATTAAAAATGAGCGGGACATTTGCCGGGCAAATAAAATCAATAATTATACTGTTATTGGTATTTTTGTTGTAACGGTGGTAAATGTTTTCATATCGGCCTTTGGTGTTGCAGAACCCGCGGAACGAAGTACTTGAATGTGGACATATTTCTAAATTAGTTTTAGAAATCGAATTTTATTTTTAAGAATAGTAGCATTTTGTATACAATAATTTATGTTTCGAATATTTAATTTGTAATCCCCTTTAAAAATAATTTAATTGTATTCTTAAGTAATTTTTTGTCATATTTTTTTTTTTATTTTAAGAATTGTAATTGTAAAATTTATTTTAAATGTAAATGCAATGAACAAATTATGTTAATTACAAAATAACACCTAAAAATACTTGTGTCACACCCAAATAAAATAAATAATATTCTAGATTAGTTACATTTTTGAGGTTATTCAAAAAATATCTATAAGTGAAAGAATATTTCATTGTGATCCGAATAAAAATTTAATTAAAATTAAATAAAATAATGCCGCCCATCGATGTGATCTCTGCGAATCTTTAATATACACAATTTTCAAAGAAACATGTTATGATCTAAATATCCCATATTTGTGTAAATCTAAATATTGAAATTATTGTATTTTTATATGCATTTATAAATAAGCTTTTACTGTACTGTGTGCATTTTTTATGTTAATAAAATTAAGATACATTTTAAAATATTTTTTTGTCTTACTAAAAGCATTCATTAATTGTTTTTCAACACTTCAAGTAAATATATATGTATGTATAACACATATGTGCCTGGCTTGTAAATATTGTGGGACATAAAACGATTGACAAAAAACGAACAACGATTTTGGTAAAATACTCCATAACAAGATACCAAAAATGTCCACAAAAAAAGCCTATCAACAATTCGATCAAAAAACAAATTAAGAAATATTCCATCTAAATAGCAAGGTGAATGATCGGTTTTTTGTGAAACTTGTAACAAATTTTCGAACACTGAAATAAACCAAAATTAATGATAAATACCCATCAGTTTCATAAGAATTGAATATTTTTGTTTTGCGAAATAGTCAGGCTGAATCCCAGTTTGTTGTTTTTATAAAAAGAACTATTATTTAGTGGGGTATGTATGGCATTGTCCACCGAGGGGTAAGGCAGAGAAGACTAATGTTTCGGATCTCTCCACTGATCCGCCCTTAGTGTTTTGTTGGGATATTCTCCCCATAAGCTATTTATTGCTTCTTTACAAAATACCTTTCATACCCAAAATGTCTCTTGTGACAATTCCAAGTTCTTACGTCACCAGAGATACGACCCCAATGAGAATAAATAGTTGTTTTTTATAAAAACAACAAACTGGGATTCAGCCTGACTATTTTGCAAAAACAAAATACAAATGACATACCAAATAACCCGCCAACACTACTGAAATTTAATATTTCTATTTTTATTTAAGGCGTGTTTTTGCGATTGACGTTAATTCAAAAAATTGTAATGACCTGCGAAAAATGCCATCGGTGAAGATCCTCATTATTTGTATACCAGCCTCAGCCTTTTGCTACCAGAATAAAATAGCAAGTTGCCCGTCAAAATATAAAAATGTTGATCAAAAACAAAAATTATAATCTGGAAACTCCATACTAACATAAAAATTCGAACGCCTAAAAGTATGCTACAAATTTAAATTTGAAATTTCTTTATAAAAAAGTTTAAGGGGACCCCCCATTCTCGGTGTCAAAATTTTTTTTGATTTAATTCGAATCTACTCTAATTCTAGAATGTTCCTACAAAATTTCAAGTAAAAATCTCAAGAACTCTTGAAGATATAGCCGATTTATTGTGTCAGCATCAAGTGACGGCTAAAGGGCTTCTCAAACTTTAAACGCGTTTTTCTCAAAACGAATGGCGGGCACGATAACTCAAAAACTAGTAATCCAATCGGTTTCAAATTTTGACACGTTTCTCTGGGAGTGTGTAGCTCTCGTATGAACTAGGATAAAGCCAATCGGTGAAGATCTTCCTTATTTTTTTACTTAGTTTGTGGTAAAAAATAGGCGATTTTCCATAAAAAAATTTTCAAAGTTCCGCCATTTTGTTAATTGTTGTGCGAAGTCAATAATCCTAGTTCATACGAGAGCCAGACATCTCCTCTTTCTAACACAGTTGGAATTTTCGGATTCCGATGTTCCAGTGAGGAGTTATCATGCCCGCCATCGAAAATAAGGACTTTTCTTTGAACCCAAAAAACAACAACAAAACAACAACAAAAAATTTTGGTAAATTATTTTCCTTCCTTTTTAAATCTTCAAATATATATGTGCCAAGTTACAAACCTTAACAAGCATTGGTATTCATTTACCAGCCCATTTAAAATCTTAAAAATAAAAAATCGAGAATGGGGGGGGGGGGGGGTGGTTCCCTTAAATCAAATAATTTTTGACTAATATATAGACTGTGTGAAATATTACAAAATTTGCGTCTTAAATATTTAATCCGAAAAAAGATCGGGAAACAAGATCTCAGTGTAAAAACCAGGTTTGGAATCCATTTTGAAATAAAAATCAATAAGAAGTAGTAAAGTCGGACGGAGCCGACTATATGATACCCTTCACCACTTTGGGTATATTCAACAGATGAATCATAACAGACGTCGCATTTTTAAAGGACCAGTAAAATTAAATTGGAACCGTAAACATGTCATTCTGCAACCTACACTAAATGTTTC
This sequence comes from Musca vetustissima, assembly GCF_032173495.1. NCBI lineage: Eukaryota > Metazoa > Arthropoda > Insecta > Diptera > Muscidae > Musca > Musca vetustissima. The sequence goes on from NW_026879043.1 coordinate 24,778, forward strand.
ACTTGCTCACCTATAGAGTTGCTCCTTACAAAGGGACAAAATTATGTAAATTTATTTAAAACTATTTAAAAAAATATAAATCGAACACCCGTTTGTTATTTCGATAAATATTTGATAAATATGAGAAGTTTGGTCCATCTATGTCTAAATCTGAACCGACTTCAACGAGACTTGACAGATTCATTTATATTAACTACAGTTCATTTTACAAAATTGTGTGGCAATCGGACAAATATTGGGTCTTTAGAACAAAATTTACATAAAATCGGAAGAAAAAATATATAGGAGCTATATCTAAAACTGAACCGATTTCCACGAAACTTACCACACATCATTCTAGACTTAATTCAATATGTCATGCTCAATATTGGGCAAATCGGTACAAATTGGTATACAATTTACCTTAAATCGGACGAAAACATTTTCATTACATATGGGAGCTATATCTAAATCTGATCCGATTTTCAGGAAACCTAACATACATCATTCTAGACCTAATTCATTACGCTGTGCCAAATTTCGTGCAAATCGGACTAAAATATATATGGGAGCTATATCTAAATCTGAACCGATTTTCAGGAAACTTAACTTCGTGCAAATCGAAAGATATATAGGGACTTAAGGAAACTTAACACACATCATTCTATACCTAATTCAGTAGTCTATGCCAAACTTCGTGCAAATCGAAAGATATATAAGGACATTGGTACACCATTTACCTTAAATCGGACGAAAATATATATGGCAGCTATATCTAAATCTGAACCGATTTTCAGGAAACTTAACACACATCATTCTAGACCTAATTCATTACGCTGTGCCGAATTTCGTGCAAATCGAAAGATATATCGGGACTTTGGTACACCATTTACCTTAAATCGAACGAATATATATGTGGGAGCTATATCTAAATCTGAACCGATTTTCAGGAAACTTAACACACATCATTCTAGACCTAATTCATTACGCTGTGCCGAATTTCGTGCAAATCGAAAGATATATAGGGACTTTGGTACAACATTTACCTTAAATCGGACGAAAATATTTATGGGAGCTATATCTAAATCTGAACCGATTTTCAGGAAAATTAACTTCGGCCAAATCGAAAGATATATAGGGACTTTGGGAAACTTAACACACATCATTCTAGACCTAATTCATTTCGCTGTGCCAAATTTCGTGCAAATCGAAAGATGTATAGGGCACAAATGCCA
>NW_026879044.1:0-25874 GCF_032173495.1 Musca vetustissima
ACCAGTGGATTAATGTTTATAAAAATTTGATAAAGCAATATAATGAAACAACACATCGAACTATAAAAATGGCACCTGTTTAAGTTAACACATCGAATGCTAGAACATTGTTGAAAACTGTTTATAATCATATAAAACTATTTAAACCACAAAACATAAATGTGGGTGATAATGTTCGCATAAGCAAATAAAAACATCACTTTGAAAAGAGGTATACTCCAAACTGGACTACTGAAATATTTAAATATTTAAAGATCAATAAGAATAACAAACCCAACAACTTATTTACTAGATGAATATCAAGGAAATCCCATAAAGAGATGTTTCTATAGAGAAGAACTTTTACCTACAAAATATCCGAATAACTACTTAGTCGAGAAAATTTTAAAAACAAAGGGTAACAAAATCTTTGTAAATAGTTAGGTTTTCAAACCAACATAAGATAGATAAGAATAATTTACTGTAGTGTTACTTAATTTTTATATATGTATTTATTTTCATGTATTTCACATTTATTTGAAAAAAATAAATAAAAAATGTTTATATATATAAGCTTTTCTATATTCATATCCATAGCAAAGTTGTTTGGTTTCACGGACAAAATTTTGGAGCCTGGAAAAAAGCACATTTCAAATCTTCCAGTAAACATTTTAAAGGTCAATGCAATACAAATTCATTGTAACATTGTAACTGGTACATTTATGAATGACTCTCCCGCACATATTCTGCATGAGTTTTCTTTGGATGTTCCGCCCGGATATATAGATCAAGAAGGTCGTTTAATAAACTTTAGAGGAGAAGAAATCACACTAAGAATACATTTAAGGGCAAGACAGTCATGATTATCTACAATAATAATAATAAATACAAACAGAATCCATTGTCTAAAAGCATTCAACATCAAGTTGTCAAACCTGCAAGACCTCCTTTAAGCAAAGAAAATAAAGAATTTTTAAAATTACTTAAACTAAAGATCAAATTAAATGTCTGAAATACTTGATATTAATGATCATCCATTCTCAGATGAAAATATTGTAAAGAGAGACTACCATAGCTATGTTCCTTATATACATTCGTTTAAGAATAATGATGAAATACGGATAAGTGTACAAAATCAAGATTTGTATATTTTACCGTCCGAAAGCTATTTATACATTGAAGGAAATTTAAGAACAACAATTGGACAAATTCCCACCAACGCTAGACTAAGGAATAATTGTGTGGCATACATGTTTGATGAGATTCGATATGAATTAAATGGAATTGAAATTGATCGCACGCGCTACCTTGGAACAACTACAACAATTAAGAATTGGATTTCTTTACATTCATCGGAAAAAAATATAATGAGCAAAGCAGGGTGGAATATAGATAGTGATATAACAGCGACATCGTTTAACTTTTGTATACCATTGAATCGTTTGCTGGGATTTGCAGAAGACTTTAATAAAGTCATTTGTAATAGCAAACATGACTTGATTCTTCTGCGCAGTGCCAATGATGCAAATGTATGTTATTCAACTGACTCATCTGAAGATATAAGCCTAACAATTACGAATATTGTGTGGAAAGTGCAACACATTCATTTGTCAGATCATAGAAAAATTAGTTTTCTGAAAACAATTAGGGATGGGAAATCACTTCCAATAGCATTTCGTAGCTGGGACTGTTACTTTAATCCCACGTTTGTGGGTGGTCAGAAGCACAGCTGGAATGTAAAATTGTCGGCCAATCATGAAAGACCTCGTTACGTTGCTTTTGCATTTGAAAAGGATAAAAAACTGGTTCATTGTGATCTCCAAAACATCAAAGTACACTTGAATTCTGAAACATATCCCTACGATGATTTAAATCTGAAGTTTGGGGAGAATCGATATGCAGTACTTTATGATATGTATTCCAAGTTTCAACAAACATATTATATGAGGGAACCTCAACCACTACTGAGCTATACCAGTTTCAAGCAAAATCCAATTGCCGTAATTGATATAAGTAATCAAAACGAAGCCGTAAAGAATGGACCCATTGATTTAAAAATTCAATTTGAAACCGATATACCTATACCACAAAACACATCTGCTTATTGTCTAATTATACACGATCGGCTGGTGGAGTACATACCTTTAACTGGAATTGTCCGAAAAGTACTATAAACTACTTTTACCATTTTCATTTTTGAATTTGTAAACATGATAATAAAATAAAATAAAAACACAGATGTATAAATTTTTTAATTAAAGTTTTTTGTTTGTTTTATTTATTTTTTTTTTCTTTGTAAAAACGTTATAAATGAATAAGTACTTACAAGTAAAAACAAATAAACATGTAACAATAAATAAAATGTGATGTTACAAGTAAATGGAATTAATTCTATGTTAATGATGTAGATGTGTTGGAAATATTGTTGCTTTCATTACTAATTCGATAATGACCCCAGGCATATGTTTCAACACCATTTTCTCTAATATACCTCTTATCATCTTGATAACTAAGACATATTTTAGTTATTTTTTCTGTAAAGATAGTATGTTTTCTCGACCTGAAACTATACATACTACTAATCAAATTCTTTTTATTATATAAGCATTCCCTGTAAGTGTCTATTGTGCACTTCTTCAAAACTGATTTCTTTACACCCTTAGATTTTTTTACTTCATCGCTCTCAACCACTTTTATAGCATACATTTTCGGACGAAGACCCACAAATTCAATCATAGCTTTTCCGGCATTCTCATCTTTCATCATCCCTATAACTTTTTTATTAACAATGGGTACATTATATTTATTATTTGGCGGGAAGTCTGAGGTATCCATTCTGGCCATAAATTCCTCGAAGGTTAAATTTTGATATAGATTCACACCCAAAAATGTCAAAATAAACGAGTCTGTATCCATATAATTTAAGAAAACCGAATCACCAAATTTGACTTTAAGAAAATCGTAGAAGTAATCGTACATTATCCATTTTGAAATCTCTAATATGCAAAAGCCTAAATAGATGGGTTTATTATATGTAACTTTTACTTGGTTCATTTGTATTGCTACCATGTTCTCGTCAATTTGCGTAAGACTATGGAAATTTGGTTTTGATATTAATCTACTAGCCACATCCTTTTTTCCGTCCATGTCCCACGATTTAACTATTTTTACAATTTTTCTCTTATCTATGTTTTCCATAGTCTTTCCGTAAACAGCGTTATTCAATAGTTTAAAAAAATCTTTTTCAAAAGCATTTTTAGCTTTAGTCCTATAATCATTGTTTTTCATAATGTATTTTTCTAACCAATTGGATTGGGTGAAGGCTAATACTCTATTAACTTTTTTCAGTATTAATTTATGTTGTAAACATTGTTTTAAATTTATATAATGAATGGCGTACGATTCCTTATCTGCAAAATCTGTAATTAATTTCTTGTTTGTGGAGTACCCTATACATTTGCTTTCAGGACAAAATGGAAGATCATTGTGTAAATCATGCAAATGTTCTGGGTACTCTATATCAACGTCAAAAATGTAGCCGGTTTCAGAATCGTCAGCGATCGCCAGTATTTCCCTTACATCCCTAAACTTTTCAAGTTCTTCCCCTTTCAACCATCTAAAATTTTTACGTGGAAGAGGATAACACATTGATTTTCCATATAAATTATTTACATCATTATAAATAATAAAAGATACTGGTTTTGTTCTATCATAATTTGGGACATCCTCGTTATTGGCAATGGAATGTCGATGTGGACATTGAACTATACCTCCTCTAATTGAATTCTTTAGCAAAAAGGTACTGTTCAATATCTTCGAAGAGTCCCAGCTCCTCCTCACTGCACAACAACATGGCATCCCAAGATAAAGATGGAGTTGTTAAATACTGACACGGATCCAATTTGTGTATATTCATACATAAATTTCGGAAACTTTCAAATATATCTGTGAGTATTAAGACGTCTGTTTTTAAATACAGTTCCATGTACTCTTGGATGGTTTTACAACCAAAATGTGTCCAAACTTCTTGTGCAATCTTGTAATCTTCCTCTGAACACTCACTATCAGTCAGATTATTGTAGAATGCCGTTCTTGGCGGTAATTGCTGTTCTGTCAACTTTCCAAATGATGTGAGGTATTCATAAGGAAAAATACCTTTTCTGGTCATTAGTTTAAAATCATCATCATTGGGGTATTGGGAACGGACAGCCTTGAAAGCTTCTTGTGGAAGATTCTTTGCTAGGCTGTCCAAGCTCGCCGGCATAAACCTAAAACTGTCTAAAAAGCGTAATTCAAGAGTTCTACGTTTATTCTTATTCTTTTCTGGATTGCCGTTAGTAGTATCTGTTCTTTGTAAATTTTGTTGAGAATCTGAATCATCCTTCATGGGAATTTTGAAGGACATTGATATATATTGCTCTTTATTTTGAGCAATTACAAAAATGTCTCCCTCAAACTGTGCCAACTCTTTAATAAACAAATGCGAGTCATAAGATGACAAATTATGGAAAAGTATCGGTATGAATTTAGGAACTCTGTATTGTAAGTTGCACTTGTTATGTGCGGCTCCCCTATATCTTCCCGTCAAGTGACAATGATCTCTTACTTTATCATTAGCAAGAGGAGCCTCACATATGTGACAGTTCATACTTTCGTTAAATTGCTTTAGTTCTAAGGGTGTCAAAGAAATCATTTCCTTTGTTATTATCAAAAAATTGTTATAAATAGATTTACAATCTATAATAAGGTTTTCTAAAAAGTTAATTGTTGCCTGGGGTCCCGAAAATAATTTGAATTTATTTAATTTACTATCGAAACTGCATTGAATAAAATAACTATAGGCACACGGTATGTGTTTTTTTACCTTTTTGGTATTTCCGCCAACAACGTCCGCTACGTCTTCCAGTATGCATTCGGCGTCTGCATAAATGACGAAAGCTATACGCTCCTTCTTTCCGTAGTTCTTAAACTTCAATAAAGCTTTGTCTTTCTCCGGAAGTGTACAAACAACACCTCCACAACCTTTTTTATGACCATTATATTTGTCTTCATCTGTGAAATGTTGAAGGCAACTATTGCAAATGTGAACATGGGTTTTGTGGCGTGTCAACTGTGATCTTAAAATTCTTAAAGTAAAAACAAAAGATTACAAATTATTAACGTGTGTTATACTAATATTTATATATATTCACCTTGACATATCTTCAATCCATATGTAATGGAATTTGTTGTCATTATACAGCAATATTAAATTTACATGGACATCTTTTTCGTTCTTTGTCAGGTAATAAGGCCCAACAACTTCATTATTTTCAAAGCCAAAAACATTTATGCTGATATCTGCATTCATTTTCTCAAAATGTTTAATCTTCTTCAATGATAACGGGAAATTTAGTCCACGGAAATCAAGCACTACCCCAGATTGAAGAGCTATCACTTCCTGTGTGATGTCTATTTTATATGATGATGTCTCACAGATATCGCCAAAAGCAGGCTCTCCTAATGCCGCCACTAAACACCATTTAAAACAATATTGATCTTTGTTTTTTATATTTAGGCAACCCTTCTTTGCATGCAGTGTAGGAGGTGTTGGTATAAACATTGAACCGCGTGTTAAATTCGCTTTATTCACATTTATGTCCAGTTTGCATATTCTTAATAAAGCCCATCCTGAATCTTTTTCTTGGAATTCGGACATTTTAGTAAGAATTTCCTCAGCGTGGTCGAAAAACTCATCATTCACATCATCTCCAATTGTTAGTAATGTCATTTTAGACATATGATTAAAAATTTGATTGATTGTTTGCAATCGAGAATTTCGAGACGTGGAAGGACCATCATAGTCATTCGTTGGCTTAACATATTCACCTTGCAGTTCCATATTAAATTTAAATGTAGTTTTCTCTGCTATATTTAAATTTAATAATTTAACAATATCTTCTTTGCACTCGTTTAAGAACTCATTGGGCATAAGAATATTTCTTTTATTGTTGTATTCATATGTTATGATATTGTTTTTAAATGAACTTTTTACAATTTTAATATTTTCATTTAAAACTTCTCGGACAATACTTCGATGTTTTTCACTCCGAACATGAGAACGCATGTTTTGTACCGCGATTTTACAATCACCGCAAAATTGTGTTTGTTCTTCTTTTTGATTTCCACTTAAATTATGCTCTATATTTTCTTCTTGTATATGGCCACTGTTTTTTTGGTGATATTTCAATTCATACACATTTCTGAAAAGTTTTTCGCAAATTATGCAATGCTTTTTGCAGTGTTTTACGTATTAATTTTTACTTCTAAAGTAAAGACTGCAAATAAAGCAAATCGATGGTGCCATTGTAAAGGAAAAAAAACGTTATTGAATAATGTTTAATTGACGAGAGATGTGCACGAATCTGTGACTTCTGGAGTACTGATACCCTCAAATTCAAAAATCTTCAAAATATCACAATATTCATTGTTTACATTAATAACAAAGTGCTAAGCTTGGCTACAAAATTCAATCATGTTCAACCACAACATCAAAAAAACTTCACCCACAACCTCCCACCTCACCCCTAAACAAAATATTCTCCACTATGCAATGGTCTACCAATAAATATCTGCAAACCACAGTCGGGAATAAAATCAAGTGTAAACAAAAATGTAAGTACTCAGGGCGCATTACACATACACACTATGCTGGGCTACAAAACGGCACCCGAAACTTCAGTTGTAAAAAAAAAGAAAAAAAATCTATATGTTTATATTAAATACAAAGTATTATGTGAATTCAATCTGTTTAGAAGAATTGTTGACGATTTTATTATTTTCCTAGTACTCAAATAAAAAAAACATTGAAATTTCTTCATACACAAAGTACTTTATTATTATTATATTTACTTTTAGCTTAAAAAGTAGAATAAAAGAATCTTGGTTCACTTTGTTTTAATTCTAATTTATATAAGCCACTCTCGCTCCCATCTCGTACGGGCAATTTTGCAATGGAATAGCAGCCATCAGCCAACTGTTTCACATATTCATCTCCGAGGGATAGGAATCTGGATGGCAAATAGAGAATAGCGTCATCCAATTTTAACACAATTCTGTCACCATATTTAGTATGGGTTCTGAAGGTCCATTGATATTGTACTCCCTGTTTTCTTGTAGCTCCTTCATATTTATAATTTTCTTATAGTTGAATGAGATGAAGATACTGATTATATTTGACTTCTCCATGATGTAGCTTCAATTTTCAATTTTATACTGTAACATGTTACTCAAATACTATCCTATTTATATTAAAATCTGACACAAACCCAAGAGATCAACGCATTTAATACCATGCTATAAATATGATTTTATAAAATTTAAATTCGCTCATAATTTCTGTAAATGCATTCAACAAAAATGTTTCCGACTGATCATGATTGAAATCATGACGAACACCAATGCGAATACAATACAACATGATTAAACATGATGACGGACAAAAGGTACTTTATTTTCTCACATTTCAAATAATCATGAATTCTTTAAATGTTTATATAAAATAATTTTGCTGACCTATGTAAAATGTTTGCAACAAAGAAAAGAATGTTGAACATGCTGACGAACAAAAGAGAATTGATATTCTCACATACCAACTTATCGCAAATTCGTTAATTGTTTATAAAAATCATTTTACGGACTTAAGAAAAAGAACCCTAAATAGAAAAACAAAAATCCACCAGACTGATCGCGATTAAACATGCTGACAAATTTAGAATAAGAGACACACTTGGCGCTTTCAGTCTATCCAATTTAAAAAAAAAAGAACCAAACGGCTTCGATACACCTAATCGATCAAAGCGACATCTATATTCCTATTTTAGAAAAGGGCAAAATATTAATTCATTTCGTCACAATGTGCAATAAACTTAAACATATACCTCCATTTCGAAATTGTTTCCCTTCCATAGCATACTTTTAGGAGTTTGCTTTACAGCTAACCAGATTAAATAACATTAAAAAACAAGTCTTTTATCGAATCTACAGGGCAGCATCAATAATTCACCAAACCACAATTTAAATAAAAGAACCAAAAGCTTTTGAATCACCCAATCTTTAAAGATCACAGGGTGACACAAACAACTCACTACCAAACGGATTGTGTCTATGCTACAAAAACGACATAGATCACAGTGTTGCACATACAACTCACCACCAAAAAGTTTATGTCTATGCTACATACACGACAGGCCATCTACTGACTGCGATCTAAATCACCACTATTTTGGTCAAATACACAGGGTAACATCTGCAATTCACCACTTTTTGTTTCGTGTCTACGATACACATACAGGGCGACATCTACACTTCACCACGAATGGTTTGTGTCTTTGCTATGTAATTTGATACGATATTCATTTAATCCCCACATAACCTCTACTTCTCTCCACCAACAATTATTAATATTCGCCCCCTTTTTGGGCTAGTGCCCATATAACCTCATTATTTATATTAAAATCGTCTAAATTTTCTGAAACGGATTTTGTCCAAAGAAACATGGTGTCTAAAACAAATATATTTCGATGAGGCACATTTTCACCGTGTCAAAGTGTATACACTCTCATCTCAATTACCTCAGCCTTAAGGCTAAGGCTGAGGGTAATTTATCCATTTTAAAATTTGTATTATGGTTTATATTCCCTATATTTTCATTTCAAGTACCTGTCAGTATATCTATGGTGGAGGGTATCCAAAGTTCGGCCCGGCCGAACTTAACACTTTTTCACTTGTTTATATTAAAATAGTTATATGATTTGTTCCGTGTTTGGGTTTGGTTCTAAGGCGCTGTTGTAATCATTTCATCTGCGGTAAGGTAAGGTTCGATAATTAACGTAAGGTTCGATAATTAACTTTGGTTATATTCATATATATGAACTGTAACCCGCATTTAGGCCCAGCCCCTGCGTGGGAGGTAGCAGAAGGAGTGGGGCAAAAGTTATATGAATTAAAAAATTTTTGAAACAAATTTGGTCCAAAGATACATGGGGTCTAGGACCAATAATTAGGACCATAATCGGTTTGTACAAATATCGGTATAGGTACACTTTTTGGTATGTTCCCTATATTTTTATTTCAAGTACCTATCAGTCTATCTATGGTGGAGGGTATCCAAAGTTCGGCCGGCCGAATTTAACGCTTTTACACTTGTTATTAAACACATTTCAAACTCTTTTGACACAAAAGACGTTTCATTGTCCGAAATGACATATTTTGGCAAACCAAAACGGGCTAAAAGATATCTTAATACCGCAATGACCGATGTACTCGTGGTATTAGTACCCATACAATTAATGTCCTTTTAGAAAATATGGCAATACCTCCTGATCAAGACATTTTCTTGGCCAGCCATTAGATAGGAAATCTTTAACCTTTATGAGAGTATCATCTTTTCCTGTGCCCTCTTGTATTGTTTCCAAACATCACCATTTGCGGTTATTTTGCATTACTTTAATAAAATGTATAGCCATGTTTAAATTATTCCTAATCATATCACTCATATATATAACCAATCCAGTAGTACTTTAATGTCTACGTTAGGCAAACTGACCATATAAATATGTCTTCTCATATGTACCACTATTTCCTTAATAATATGCCCACACAATTTTGACAACACAGGGAGAATAGAAATAGTCCTAAGATATTCAGAGCAACGAACAAAACCAACCTTCGGTATAGGGAACACATGAGCTTTCTTCCAAGTCAAAGGAAAAACAAAGGATAACACAGAATTAATCAAACCAAGAACGTAATCAGAAATATATGGAAAAACAAGTTTCAAAAAAACAATGGTATTCCCTCAACAACAATGGATTTAGACTTAATTTTGTTCAGAGCCACAACAATATATTCAACAAAAACAACACAAAAAAAAAACATTGTCAGAATTATCGATGAAGAAATCATCAAAATCGTTGGTACTACGATTCCAGTCCATATTCGCGTTGTCACGGTATTCGACAAATTCACAAAATGTGCTAATGTTGACATTAAGTGAGGCGTAAATTAGGGAATGCTCAGAAATTGATGGACGAATAACTTCATCAGAAAGATAAATGAGGGAACAGTTGCTATTTAACATAAAATAAATTAATGAAGACGAATTATGCGTACATCATAGTGAGTAGGTACGGAATTATGTAGGGTAGATAAGTTTAACCGGAAACAGATAGAGCGGACGGACAGAGCCTTATGAGGATCGAACAAATTGCAGTTGAAATCAACAACAATGGCTATACAGGAATAATTCAAACATAAATCAGCATGCATATTTTCAAAAGCAGCAAAGTCACCCTTAATCTCATGCTACTCCGAAGGATTCTCACAGAGCGGAGGATTGTGTTCAGTGGCTAAACATACTATTAAGCTAAAACATAACGGACCAATAAAGCAGAGGTACTTCCCGCGTAACCCTGCTATGATGGATATTGTGAACGAAGAAGTTGATCGGCTCATCGCACAGGATAAGATTGAACCATCCTGCAGCGCATATAGTTCTCCCATTGTCCTTGCCCGGAAGAAACAAGGAGGTTGGCGGATGTGCATTGACTACCGAAAACTGAATGAAGCCAGTGAACCCGATGCGTATCCCTTACCACAAATTAACGCTATACTGGACCAGTTAAGGGGGGCCAAGTTCATATCAACCCTGGACCTAAAGAACAGCTATTGGCAAATACCACTAGACGAAACTTCGAGGCCGTGTACCGCCTTTACGGTCCCGGGCAGGGGATTATTCCAGTGGAAGGTCATGCCGTTTGGCCTATATTCCGCCCCTGCGACCTTTCAGAGGACCTTGGCTTATATCGTTGGGTCTGACCTGTACCCCCTGGCATTTGTATATTTGGATGACATAATTGTCCTTGGGCGAACATTCTCCGAACACCTATTGACACTGAGAACCGTCTTCGAAAGATTAAAGAATGCTGGAATGCAAATAAACATGGAGAAATGAGAGTTTGTCCGTAGGTCCATCAAATACTTAGGATATGTTGTCACGCCTGAAGGGATTAAAACTGATCCGGACAAAGTGGAAGCGGTCCTAAGGATACCCCATCCTACCAATTTGAAGGAATTACGGAGATTCTGGCATCATGGTACAGGCGGTTTATCCCAAATTTTTCAAATATTGCTAGCCCCCTTAATCGGTTGTTGAAAAAATCTGCACAATGGGAATGGGGCGACGGAGAAAATAAAGCTTTTGAGGAATTAAAACACATTCTTACAGAAGCTCCAGTGCTAGCATGTCCAGATTTTAACAGGGCTTTCTATTTGCAAACAGAAGCTAGCATGGGGGGTCTCGGTGTGGTGCTGTTCCAACGCCATTCCGAACATGAATCGGTAATTGCATACGCTAGCCGCTCACTGAACGACCTCGAGAAAAAATATTACACTACTGAGCAGGAATGCCTAGCAATTCATTAGGAAGATGCGTCCTTATCTAGAAGGGTACCGTTTCACAGTAATCACTGATCACCACTCTCTAAAATGGCTACACTCCCTACAAAACCCCTCCGGCCGGCTCGATTTTGATATAGAATACAGAAAAGGTAAGATGAATGTTGTAGCAGACGCTTTATCCAGGGCCCCTTTACCTGATACTGGCGAATGTTTCGCACTCTCCGCGGTTCCCGGTGACTGGTATCAAGAAATGATAAAAAGAGTCAGCAAGAACGGGAAAAATTTTCGGATATACAAATTTTGGAGGGCCAGCTATATAAACGTTTTCCCCGCAGGACTCCATTCGACCCATTAAAGAATCCATTCGAAAGATTAAAGAATGCTGGAATGCAAATAAACATGGAGAAATGAGAGTTTGTCCGTAGGTCCATCAAATACTTAGGATATGTTGTCACGCCTGAAGGGATTAAAACTGATCCGGACAAAGTGGAAGCGGTCCTAAGGATACCCCATCCTACCAATTTGAAGGAATTACGGAGATTCTGGCATCATGGTACAGGCGGTTTATCCCAAATTTTTCAAATATTGCTAGCCCCCTTAATCGGTTGTTGAAAAAATCTTCACAATGGGAATGGGGCGACGGAGAAAATAAAGCTTTTGAGGAATTAAAACACATTCTTACAGAAGCTCCAGTGCTAGCATGTCCAGATTTTAACAGGCCTTTCTATTTGCAAACAGAAGCTAGCATGGTGGGTCTCGGTGTGGTGCTGTTCCAACGCCATTCCGAACATGAATCGGTAATTGCATACGCTAGCCGCTCACTGAACGACCTCGAGAAAAAATATTCCACTACTGAGCAGGAATGCCTAGCATCATTAGGAAGATGCGTCCTTATCTAGAAGGGTACCGTTTCACAGTAATCACTGATCACCACTCTCTAAAATGGCTACACTCCCTACAAAACCCCTCCGGCCGGCTCGATTTTGATATAGAATACAGAAAAGGTAAGATGAATGTTGTAGCAGACGCTTTATCCAGGGCCCCTTTACCTGATACTGGCGAATGTTTCGCACTCTCCGCGGTTCCCGGTGACTGGTATCAAGAAATGATAAAAAGAGTCAGCAAGAACGGGAAATTTTTTCGGATATACAAATTTTGGAGGGCCAGCTATATAAACGTTTTCCCCGCAGGACTCCATTCGACCCACGTGCAGAATGGAAGCTATGCGTACCTTCAGAGATGCGTCCGGGTATACTTCATGACCATCACGACTCCCAATGCGCTGGTCATATGGGTGTATTTAAGACATTGAGAAGGATACAGGAAAACTATTACTGGCCAGGTATGTCGAGAGATGTACGCAACTATATCAGACAATGTGACACATGTGCGCGATATAAAATAGAGCAAAAAGCACCATGCGGTCAAATGCAAACCATGCAATCTTCAGCCCCGTGGGAAATTGTGTGCGCAGATTTTATGGGCCCTCTACCCCGATCGAAACAGGGAAATACCTCGCTACTTGTGATTGTAGATAAATTTAGTCGATGGGTGGAATTAATCCCCACTAGACGAGCAACAGCACAGGATGTGGTAAAAAACCTCAAAGAACGTATCGTTTATAAATTCGGATGCCCAAAAATATTGCTCACAGACAACGGTGTCCAGTTTACAAGTCGGTTGCTGAAGTCGTTTCTGGAGGATCATAACATTGAACACCGAACGACTGCCGTTTACGCCTCCATGAAAACCCAACTGAACGCACCAATCGGGTAATAAAGACGATGATAGCCCACAACACAGGGTCTGATCACCGTCTTTGGGACCAATGTCTACCCCAAATTGCATTTGCCATAAATACGGCCGTCAACGAATCATCCAAATACTCTCCAGCCAAAATAATCTTTGGTAGCAATCCCGTCTTCCCTACTACGACGCTTATACCATCCACCAGTCCACCCAAAAGAAATATAATGTATAAACAATTCGGGAAAATGTGAAAGAGAACAACGTAAAGGCGAGCCGCTACCACCAACATTATTATAATCTCAGCCAGATCAAATGGATGCCATCAATCGGTACAAAAGTATGGGTAAGAGAGAGACACTTATCTTCGGCTGCAGACAATTTTAATCAGAAGTTAGCTCCAAAATTCTCCGGTCCCTATATAATTTCCTCTATTGTTCACCAAAACATATTGGAAGTCAGAGATGACAAGGGAAAGGTGAAGAGAGTTAACATACAAGATTTAAAACCATATCATAATCCGACATAAAGACCAAATAAGAGACAGAAAAAAGAAAAAAAATGAAATAATGGAGCACTAACAGAACACTATCTACCCTTGCCTTCGCACTCAACAGAACTAGATAAAGATAGAGAGAGAGAGAGCGAAAATTGCACACGTATATGTTACACCATCTCAACGACACCAGAAGAAGAGAAAGAGAGACCAAATTACACGCATACTCTCATATACAAGCATGTACGTTGCACCACTTCAACTCCGCCGTACTCAATAAACCACCAAATGACGAGAGAGAAAATTACACACGTCTATGTTACACCATCTCAAAAAAGCCGTACTCAACAAACCACCAGAAGGAGAGAAAGAGAGACCAAATTACACACATACGCTCATATGCAAGCATCTACGTTACACCACTTCAACTCCGCCGTACTCAACAAACCACCAGATGACGAGAGAGAGAGAGAGAGAAAATTACACACGTATACGTCACACCATCTCAACTCCGCCGTACTCAACAAACCACCATATGAAGAGAGAGAGAGAGAGACCAAATTCGCTCAACGTACAAACTAAGAGAGCCGTCTCAACTCCGTTGATCAAAAAAAAACAATTAACGGAGTAGGCGAGTGATTCATTCATGGAGAGAGAGAGAAAAAAAAAACAATCAGCTATATTCCAATGTACTAGAGATCTAGAAGGATACCGTTAACATTCGTTGCGAAATTTCTTTATAAATCACAGAGGAAAACCAAATCATTCTGTAGATAACTAGCGAACGAGATGGAACGCAAGCCAACGCGACCACGGAAGGTAGTTACACCTCCACAACGCCCAAAACCATATGTGTCTCCATTAGAAGCCCGGCCAAGGATAATTTCTGACCGAGTTATTCGGTTCCGGGATAGCCCAGAATCTCCACCGCAGGCATCCTCTTCGCATAGCGATCGGAGTCTAGTTCCAAGGGAGACTTTAGCAATACGCCAGGCATCCTCTGTGTCCATAACTAGGCCAAGATCGGTAAATGCCACAAATAGTTCTCCGGGAGGATTCTCCACGATGGTCCGTAACCCACCAATGTCCACACTTGTTGACCGAAATACGGAAATGACACCAACCCCGCTTGCTTATTTGCGTGCCCCGGACCGAAAACAGGAATTGGCAGAATGGTTGCAGTCGTTGCGCATCCAAAAACCACGTGGTCGTCGTCACCAATCGACCTCCAGTAAAAATTATTTTCCTGGTGTCTGGAAGAGCACGACTACAATGTGGAGGGGTATCCGTAGTCGTTTCGTTGGTGTCAAATAGTCAGCAATCACGTCCCTATAACCCTCAAACTTAACCGTTAGGCTAGATTTTTTCTCTTTCAAGCTGTAGGACAGCCGACAGAAACCTTTTAATGCTGTAGGACAGCATAGTTAGTTCTTAATAAAAATCGATAGGCTATAATTTATCATTTCTTTTTCTTTTCAAGCTGTAGGACAGCCGACTGAAATGTTTTAAGTTTAGGAAAATAAAATTAAATATATATTTATGTATATATATATATATATATATATAGTTGGCATGAGCTCTTTTATAAAGGTGGTGCGGGCCGTAAAGCCAACACTGCCCGCTCCCCGCTCTTTGACAATATTTTTAGCAAATACTTTTGCTTGGATATATGTAACTGCCGATGGTAGGGTGCAAATGACCAAAATATGTAGATAATTCTACAACAAGATTTCAAATATACAAGGTTATGGAGTAAAACGCGACTATAATGGATAAAATTGCCAAACTATTAGAAAAACAAGTATTACCTTACTCCGAATAATGCACGATATTGCCAAGTGTAGGGTGCAAAAGTCCAAAAAATGCTGAAAGCCTTACAACAATGACTAATATTCAATGGGTGGAATTGAAAACAACAACAAATTGGGAGAAATATTCAAAAAATTAATATTTTCACAAGCACTCTTTATGCTTCAATTGTGTGCAATAGCTGTCGAATGTAGGGTGAATTTATCCAAAAATATCAAAAACCCTACTACCAATCAGTATTTATTCAAAAAATATAAAAAAAATATTTTTTATATAATTTTTTATTGAAAATTCCCAATTTTTGTCGCTTGGTACCACTGTACTGTAGTGTGGTGAATAACGAATATCACACAAAACAGAATAAAACACAAGCGACGCTAGCAGCGAAATGGCTATGCGTAAGCAGCTACGCACCCACACAACACACGTCGCGAGAAACGATCCAACAGTGAGAGTTGGAGCCGACAACAATTGTTGGTATATTTTCTGATATACCAAGGTGACGCTAGAAAAAGGCGCGTGGAATACACGTGTGTTGTTATTGCAAAATGACAATGCAAATTCTGCAGTGAGAACTGCCCAACGTGAGAACAATAACAACAACAGAAGAATGTTTGGTTGGTGATGGATCTATACAACAAAGAAACCAAACAACAAGATCGTTGGCTGTTAGGGTGATTGTTGTTATTGTATATTTGGTGATGCAAAATTAGAACAAAAGACTAACAACAGCAAAGAATCGTTTGGTTGGCGAATAATGGAGAAGAGTTTTTTATGTTGTTATTGCAAATATTACAATGTAATTTCTCTACTTGGAGAACAAAGGAGGAGGATAACAACAAGAATTCGTTTGAGGAAAAAAGCAACAAATAATCCAAACGAACAATATATGGAGAGTTGATGTTTGTTGTTAGTACAAATATGATATATCGAGAAAAAACGAATATGTTTGGTTGATGAGGGTAAAGAACAACAAGTAAACCAAACAGACAATATGTGGAGTTGTGATGATTAGTAATTTAACTGCAGAGAGTCGAATGGAAATATTGAATGTTGTTGTTGCAATATTATTTCGAATTCTCACTGTAGGATTTTTAAATGAGAGCCGATAAGAATTATAAGACGACGAGTGGTTTTAAAAACAACACCGAATGTTTTTGTATGATCAAAGCGACGTAGGGTAATCAGTACAAGGCGATAGACTCAATCTTTGGTATAAAGGAGAAACGTAATAAACAAGAAGTGGTATTATAAGTCAAATAAAATGACTTAAATTACGCAGAAAACGAGAACGGGAGATGTGCGTTGCTGTGGTTATATTAAAAATATGAAACAAAAATAGCAACAACACAGATTTGTTCTCCAATGATCAACAATGATTTTTATGATCACTACAACAGAAAATAGCAACATATGTGTACTGTATATAGGTGAAAAGGCGTTAGATTACAAGTAGGGATAACCGAAAGCCGACCAATGCCAATTCAATACAGATAGGAATTGGCAAACAAACAAAAAAACTAACACTCGCGGTAGCTCACTTTTAACGAAATCTGAGTTTACGTACCTGGCGTTAGTATGGTGATTTGCTGATGTGGTGATGAGAGATTCAAAATAATAATTTCTCCGTCAGCAACAAAAACATCTAGGCGACTGGCTTCTATCCGGCTCGATGCGACCAAATGTTTAGGCGAGGGGTCTGCTCTACTCTTCGCCGTGTCGGTGTGTATGTGGTGGATGGGGGTGATCAAGTAATTAACTCTTGGGAGCGGGGGTAAATCGACAACAAGAGAACTCCGAAGCAGTCAATGGTGTATGGAAAAGAAAGTTCAATTGAAATAAAACACAAGAAAGAATTAGTTAAATAATCTTATTATCTCGGTCTTATTGGTGGTATTCTTTTCCTTATTACAACAAATAAATTACCTCTTGTAATTTATGGCGGCGGCGCTGAGACCTGTTAATAACTCGTAGACGTTATACGACTAGTTACTTCTATGGAGGTTGGTCGAGAAGTGAACGCTGTGGTTCGTGCAATCACATAGGATTGCGGTGATCGCTGAAGATCGGTTGTAGTTTACTACTACATTAACATATTCCAGTGGGAGAAAAGTGTCGAGCAAGGAGAGCAAACCAGCAACAACCACCGCTCGATGGCATCTGCACTCTACGGTCTCCGCTGAGGGAACTTGCAGAGGAGATGCCCGTGGTGTCAATCAGCAGACGTGATTGACTGAGCTTGGGAAGTTGAGTCAGAACGTATCAAACTTATACATCATCCATTAGCACGTCTTATTAGCACAATTTATAAATTTGAATTTCGGTTTGAAAAAAGGCATGAATGATAATATGGCCGCTACAAACAACACAAAAAAACTGTAACAACCGATAAGTTATCGAAACTGTCACTCAAAAATGATAGTGTGTACACCGCTTTAGAGCTGCACACAGCTATAATACCTTGACAACTTGGTTGTGTAGGGTATAAAAATGTCCGATTATTTTTCATTAATAGTGTAATTAACCGGCATTGGTAACGTCATGTTGATTCTATAGCCAATTCCGCTGACGTAGCAAGTTGAGGATGTTCTCCGATCGATTTACAAACCAATAATTTATGGCACCATGGACCACAGAGTCTAAAATGTACAAAATCTGGTAAAAAATATTGAATATCAGTTTTCAAACAAAAAAGCTAAAAAACAAGTGAAAAAGCGTTAAGTTCGGCCGGGCCGAGCTTTGGTTACCATCCACCATAGATATACTGACAGGTACTAGAAATGAAAATATAGGGAACATACCAAAAAGTGGACCTATACCGACATGTCTAAAAACAGATTATGTAAACCATAATACAAATTTCAGAAATTTTCAATTGATAATTCAAATTCGAAGATGGGGAATATCGGTCCACTCCTTCTGAAACCTCGTACAAAGGGGCTACGGCTAAGTCTAAATGCGGGCTATAGTTCACATATAGTTCATTATGAAACGTACTTTTTAGTTTTTTATCTCGATATCCTTCGCAGGTGAAATGCTTACAACAGAGTGTTAGAACCAACCCAAAACGCGGACCGAAATATCCCATCTTCGAACTTGACCTGCCTGCAGAAAAAAAACCAATGCAAAATTTCAGCACCCTATCTCTATTCCTTCAGAAGATTACAACAGACGGAGGGATAGACAGACGGACGGACATGGCCAGATCGTCTTAGAATTTCACCCTGATCAAGAATATATATTCTTTATAGGGTCGGAAATGAATGTTACAGTAGAGTGTGGATCTTCATACAAACTAATTGCTTACAGGAGTAATAAAACTGTCAAATTAATGTAAACAAACTTATAATTTATGGGGGTTTTTTTTAGTCTGTCCGTCCGTGTGTGTGAACACGTGCATTTTGTTGTTAGTGTAATCCTTTGTGTGTGTCCATCCGCCTTATTTTTATGAACACGTGCAATTGTTTATTAATTCCTTGTCCCCTCCCCCACCACCTGCACCCAATGTAATGGATTTTGGTTCGAAGGAATAAAAAATTGTCAAAATGTTTATAAAGATTTTCCGTCTGTCCTTGTTTGTGCACACATGATTATTTCATAATAATGTGAAATACATTTATCCTTTCCTATACTTAACGAATGAAATATTGTGTAACGTAAATTTCGGTTTTCCGATTTTCCGTCTGTCCGTGTTTGGGAATGCACATGGGTACTTCATAATCTTGTGAAATACATATGTTGATCGATACGTGTGGGCGATCTCAAATGTGTATGGGTATCAATCTATGACCCCACATTTAAACTCATCCTTGTATACCTACATGCAGGCGGCAAGTCACCCTTTCTTCAGAGATCTTGTGGTGGTGTACTGTCACCATTTTACACTTGAGAGCATTAAAAAACGGATCTTGTACAATTGCGTTTGTCCGCATTCATGTTCACTTGAGAGCAATAAAAAGGGATCTTGTGCATTTGCGTTTGTCTGCATGCATGTTTATTTTTGGTTATAACAACAAATGTTTGCAAACCAAAGATAATGTGTGTGTGCGATCCTAAATATATCCTACATTAGGAATCATATGTGGGTTCGTTCATTCAAATACCACTGCTAGTACATTGTCACCCTTTTTTACACTTGAAGTTAATTAAGCGGTCATATGAAAAAAGTCAGATAGTTTATAAAGATTTTCCGACTGTGCGTGTTTTGGGATGGACATGGGTATTTCATAATATTGTGAAATACATATGTTGATCGATACGTGTGGGCGATCACAAATGTGTATGGGTATCAATCTATGGCCCTACATTTAAACTTATCCTTGTATACCTACATGCAGGCGGCAAGTCACCCTTTCATCAGAGATGTTGTGGTGGTGTACTGTCACCATTTTACACTTGAGGGCAATAAAAACGGGTCTTGTGCAATTGCATTTGTCTGCAGTCATGTTTATTTTTGGTTATGATAACAAATGTTTCCAAACCAAAGATACTTTGTGTGCAATCCTAAATGTATCCTACATTAGGAATCATATGGGTGTTCATTCATTCAAATGTCGCTGCTAGTACATTGACACCCTTTTTACACTTGAAGGTAATAAAGCGGTCATATTAAAACATTGGTATTTGGTTTGTGTGTGGGCGCTCGCAAATGTAGCCTACATTCAAACTCATATGAATATCCGTTCATTCCCTACACTTGGGGACAATGAAACAGATATGTAGTCATGTTTATTTGTAATCATATTGAGGTATGTTTGTCGCCCAAGGACAATGTGGTTTGAGATGCTTATGTAGTTTCTAAATTGAAATGTTTATGCTGGATTAGCAGACAAGTATATGTTGAACGATAAGCCAAATTAATTAGTATACATAAATTACTTTATTTTAAGTGCTATACATAAATTACGTCATTAACCTATATTGATGACTCATCTTTCTCTTTCCCTTGTTGTGTTGTGTGATCATATTGTGTTCTATCTTTTCCCCCTCCTATTGTCGTATGCCGTCCATCTTGTTCCCTCATATTGTTCTGTGCCGTCCGTCTTTTTCCATGTTTTCTTTCGTCTCGCCCAATGCATCCATTTGTATGACCTTAATAACCCCGAATCAATATCCTATATTTGTTCTTCCCTCTTTTCTTCTGTATATTTACCGTAATCTTATGTATGTTACCCCCTTTCTCTAACCACTTGTTTTCAGTGACCATCTTTGAAGTGCGTCTGTCTGTTGATACAATTGTTCATATGTTGCACATATTATTGTTGTTTCCAATATGTATCAACTG
Organism: Musca vetustissima; assembly: GCF_032173495.1. Lineage (NCBI taxonomy): Eukaryota > Metazoa > Arthropoda > Insecta > Diptera > Muscidae > Musca > Musca vetustissima. The sequence continues at coordinate 20,754 of NW_026879044.1, forward strand.
TTTGTAGTGTGTTAAAATTTACAACATGTAATGTCTGTCCATTGAAGCGGTTTTGAATCTTAAGTCTTTTATCAGCAAGTTTTTGTTTCTATGATTGGAGTGGTGCCCATCAGTCTAGCTTCTACCAAGACCATATGTCTGTCCCACCATTGATTATCTCTCCTATTATTGTTTCTAATATTTGAAGTGCGTCTATCTGTTTAAACTATTGATCATGTGTTGGGTACACAAATATTAGTTTGCTATTTTACTCCGACTATTGATTTGAATGCATTTGTATGTTATTTTTTGTTGTTTCTAATGAATGCAAGAACGACATTTACAAAATCATTATTCCATGACATTTTATTTTCTTTATTTTAATTTATTTTTACGTTTGAAAACTCTACATTTTCTAGTATAAGCATAGATAGTGACTAAATATATTATGTAGTAGGTGAAATGTTAACAAACTTTTTCTCTTTCTTACTAATACTTTGTTCTATGATAATCATGCTGCAATTAAATTTCTATGAAAGCAAATACTAGATTTTGGGATGGATTATATGATTGTTCCTTATCAATCAGTTATTTAAAGTAAACAAATATAACGTTTAAAAGCGAGGGAAAATTTGAAAATGCATTCAGTTTGAAAAATCTTCACATTAAGTTAAATTGAAAAAAGGTTAAGAAAATGGAGCTAAACACCCAATTTTTGAATGCTTTCATGGAGGAGGAGTCCCTTTATATTAATGCATCTGACGAAGCATCCAAAGAGTACTTCCAAAAACTCAAACTAGAAAAAAGGAAACAGAGGAGCGTTGAAGATGTCAACAAAATGGAACTCAATACGCAGTATATGAATGACGTTATGGATGAGGGAAACGAACAACAACATAATAATAAAAGAATACGAACAACAACTCAAGAGAGCGAAACAAGAAGAGGTGGAATCCATATCAAAAAATAAGATTGAAGATGGATTCGAAGGAGAGAGCAGCAGCAACGATGAGTACACGCAGTCGCAGGAAACGGAGTCCACAACATTAGACGATGAGGAGGATACAGAAAGTTACCAATTCATACCAGAAGGACAATCCCTATGGACATTGGATCCTAATGATCCATGGTTTGAAGATTAGAAATATGTTTTGTAAAATTATGCTATGTTAAAGCTATAGTTATGTAGCTTAGATTAATTTGTGTTAAAAATAAATAGTGAAATAAAAGATCCAAAAAAGATATTTCATTATGTTTCAGTGGAGGTTTTTTGGTATGCTTATAATTTACATGATAAAATCGTTCATGTAGTAATCACTTCATGAAATATATATATCAAGTTTTTATTTCAAATAATACATTAAAGTCAAACTACCTTTAAAATTCTAAATGATAAATTATGTCTATCGAGCATGGAAACATAAAGATCTAACAACTATGAAAATTTAAATGTATAATATATTAATAGTTTTTAAAGTGGTTTAAATTAATTTTTCTTATATGAATATATTGAAAGGTTTGGGTTTAATTTTTTGAAAATATAGTTAATTTATATTTACCGTATGATCATAACATTATCGTATATGATAACCAAAGTTCAAACAACACAAAACTATAAAAAAATAACAAGTGAAAAAGGTGTTAAGTTCGGCCGGGCCGAACGTTGGATACCCTTCACCATAGGTATACTGTTAGCTACTTGAAATGAAAATATAGGGAACATATCAAAAAGTATACCCATACCAACAATTGCATCAAGCGATTGTTGTAAACCATAATGCAAACCAAATACATATTTCAGTAATATTTAATGAAATGTTTTCAGTGGCCCGATATTGAAGACGCAAAGCTAAATTTTAACACCCTATCTTATTATGACAACATCATCTTAGAATTTTACCAAGAATAAAATAGTAGAATTTATCAAGAATATATATATATATATAAAAAATATATATAAAATCTTTGGGTCCCGGAGTTGTCAAGGGCCAGGAATTAAACTTTTTCAATCGTTCATCTTCCTTTTCAAGATTTGCTTCAGAAAAGTTGAATGTATTTAAATTTTCTAAATTAGAGAAATTCATCTTTACTGTAAAACTTAAGACTGAACACTAAATAATAATTTTTAAAAAAGTTCAATTTTTATAGAAATAAGTAACAAAATATGTTTATGTATTCATATGATTTTCAATTTTATTGTTTTTTATAATAATCTTCTTCATAATGAACGTAGAATAAATCGTTTGTTTTAATTAGAATTTGTATTTATTATATTGACTTTTTTCCACGTATGTATTATTTCTATTGGTATGAAATGATAATGTATACAAACATTATCATTTCATACCAATAGAATAGGAGTATATATCAGAGTATGGCATAATTATACAAGGGTATGATATAATTATACATTTAGACATATGAATTCATTTTTCATAGTTCAGCTTTCAAAATATACACGTGATTGTAATAAATACAAAATAATTTATTTTCTGTAACATTTTAAAGTTTCCTGCCTTTATAATATAAGTTTCAAAATATATAGATATATCTTGAGAACAATGTGCATAAAAAATTGAGATAGGAATTTTATTTCTTACAAGTTCATATTAAAAAATATATTTATACATAGTCTGTGTATTTATATGTCATTATAAAACAATTGCCCGTACAAGTTTAAAAGCTTTAAAAAATACACATTATTATTTTGTTACATGCATTAATATTACAAAATTTAATTTTCATATTGTTAGAAATTGACTACCTTCTATATGTCATGATATATGGATAAGACTAGATGAATTAGATTCATAATTAATATATTATTTCTGCTACCCGTAGTTTTTCAATTATAGAAACTATCTCATTAGTATAATCATCATTTTCTGATTGATGCAACTCCAGTAACAATTTTAGTCTTTCAACTAATACGTTTGGATCATGCCAGTTTACATATTCTGGTTTTGCAATGCTGACTCTCATTAGACCATCTCCACTATGTGTACCGCCAATCAATTTTTTATAATATTCTTATATTTGTAGCCTTTGTTTGTCTTTACTCGTTCATTAGGATTATAGTCTACTTTGTATGCATTTGAATCCAATAAAATTTTCTTATAAATCTCTAGTTCGGAAGCATCATAATTTTTTGGCTTTTGATGAAATAGTAGTTCAAACAAGCCTGGCGTAAGTGCCCAATGCTGGTTTCCAATAATAAATGATAAATTCTGTCTATCGAGCATGGAAACATAAAGATCTAACAACTATGAAAATTTAAATATATAATATATTAATAGCTTTTAAAGTGTTTTAAATTAATTTTTCTTATATGAATATATTGAAAGGTTTGGCTTTAATTTTTTGAAAATATAGTTAATTTATATTTACCGTATGATCATAACATGATCGTATATGATAACCAGAGTTCAAACAACACAAAACTATAAAAAAATAACAAGTGAAAAAGGTGTTAAGTTCGGCCGGGCCGAACGTTGGATACCCTTCACCATAGGTTTACTGTTAGTTACTTGAAAAGAAAATATAGGGAACATATCAAAAAGTATACCCATACCAACAATTGCATCAGGCGATTGTTGTAAACCATAATGCAAACCAAATACATATTTCAGCAATATTTAATGAAATGTTTTCAGTGGCCCGATATTGAAGACGCTAAGCTAAATTTTAACACCCTATCTTATTATGACAACATCATCTTAGAATTTTACCAAGAATAAAATAGTAGAATTTATCAAGAATATATATATATAATATATATATATATATATACATATATATATATATATACATATATATATATATATTGGTTACAGGGTTGGAAATTAATATTTCGATGAGCTACAAACGGAATTTTCAAATTAATATGTCCTCCGTACTACGGTTGTGAGTTAAAGAAATATAGAATTTAAAAAACAATTGACAACAAGTAATAGTAGCAAGATTTTTTATTTATAAATGTATGTATCAAATATGTATAAAAACATGTACAAAAAGTCAACAGAAATATAAAAAACAATAAAAATTTATCAATAGTTAAACTTTTTAATATTAATGTCGAAGTGGAATTGAGCATTTTGTTGGGATGGTTTTGATCTCTAATAGTAATATAATGTGATCCACATATATCAACGATATTTTCGTGTAGAAACAAAGGTCTACCCGAAAATAACGTTGATATATGTGGATTCCTTGGAATGTATTGATACATTGTCGGTTAACTTTTTTCTCATAAGAGCACAGTTACTTGTCAAACGTGCATGTTCGACAACTGGGGAGTCCCTTCGTTTCCAACAGCACATTTCAACTCCACAAAAATAGAACACTACCCTATCCCTTTTTCCAGTATAATAAAATCCAATCATAGCCAGCTCTTTGGGTCCCGGAGTTGTCAAGGGCCAGGAATTAAACTTTTTCAATCGTTCATCTTCCTTTTCAAGAACTGAACACTAAATAATAATTTTTAAAAAGTTCCATTTTTATAGATATAAGTAACAAAATATGTTTATGTATTCATATGATTTTCAATTTTATTGTTTGTTATAATAATCATCTTCATATTGAACATAGAATAAATCGTTTGTTTTAATTAGAATTTGTATTTATTATATTGCCTTTTTTCCACGTATGTATTATTTCCTTTGTATACATTATCATTTCATACCAATAGAATAAGGGGTATATATCAGAGTATGGCATAATTATACAAGGGTATGATATAATTATACATTTAGACATATGAATTCATTTTTCAAAGTTCAGCTTTCAAAATTTACACGTGATTGTAATAAATACAAAATAATTTATTTTCTGTAACATTTTAAAGTTTCCTGCCTTTATGTTTCAAAATATATAGGCATATCTTGAGAACAATGTGCATAAAAAATTGAGATAGGAATTTTATTTCTTACAAGTTCATATTAAAAAATATATTTATACATATTAAAATATATATATATATATATATTTATACATTTATACATAGTCTGTGTATTTATATGTAATTATAAAACAATTGCCCGTACAAGTTTAAAAGCTTTAGAAAATACACATTATTGTTTTGTTACATGCATTAATATTACAAAATTTAATTTTCATATTGTTAGAAATTGACTACCTCCTATA
>NW_026879045.1:0-25442 GCF_032173495.1 Musca vetustissima
AATAAAAAAGTAAATTTTTTGATAAATATAATATGAGATATTATATAAAATTAAATATATTTATATAAATAATGCCGAATATAGGGTGCACTCTATTGAAAACGTAATTAAAATTTATTTTTAGTTGATATCCGAAGGATTCAACTCAAAAAATACCGGAAAACAGCACTAAAATATTTTTATAAATATTCATACAATTTTTTGGGACGTGTGAACACCCCTAAGGAAACTGGCCATATGTTTTCAGATAATGTGTCTCATGTGATAGTGACGGGTGGCAACAATTAACAGAGATGACAGTCACTCTCTCATGTGATGTTGTTATTGTTTCGGAGGTTTTTAGTGTTTGGCGAACAAGAAAAAGAAATAATAAAAACACCACAATCACAATAAATATATAAAACTGTGTGAAACACGAAAATAAATTAAATAAATGAGAGAGAAAATAAATAAGAAAAATATCTCTGTGTTTGTTTCAATTTTTTGTTTGTTTAATAGTGTAGATTACACTGAATGTTGTTGGTATTTTTTCATGTAGTATGCCGAAGGAAACGAACGGACGTGCGCTTAAGAAATGACCGACGGCTTTTCTTTTTTATTTAATTATTTATCACAACACTTTTTTTCGCGGTATGCCACTTTTTGGAAATTATGATGTGTACATACCTGTGTTGTTGTTAAATTAATATTTGAAAATAAATATGATGACACTATGGTGATGATCGTTGATCGTTGTGTTGTTGTCCTCGACGATGTCGAATATGCCTTGTAAAGGAAAAAGGGAGACGGGTTAGTTTTCGTGAAAAACAATCCGACTCGAGTGGACCAATGTTTGCGTTGATGCAAAATATAAAAAAAATTGAAATGAAAACACAAATGATTAGAATTTTTTCCAAAGGTATATTTGGATTAATTTATTGAATTGTTCGTGGAACAGTATATTTTACCTTTGCTACAGGGTTTGATGGTTTCTGGTCGTGAACCAAAGAACGAGTGTTTGTATGAAAAGCTAAGATTTTGCTACTACCTTTTGTCTTTAGTACGAAATACTCACAGACGTATGCAAAGGTAGTGAACAAAATCTAACGATGGGGGTACAATTTACTTTAATTAAAACTGAATTATATTTCAAATTAATCAGCTATATTTAAAAAGACGCCATAATTCAATTTTCGGTATGTTGAAGTTCTCATCCCCGTTTTCTTGACTAGTTTTTCTAGTAGTGCTGGTTGTTTGTTAGTTGTTCTCTCAGGTGGAGCTTAATGATAGATTTTAGCAAAGAAAATATCTCTTATATTAGTTTTCTCTCGTATATTAGTTTTCTTTTTGGTATCGGATATATGCGAGGTATTCTGTTTATAAGTTCAATGATTTTGAAAAACGATTAGGCATATAACCAACTGATTTGTTATGTCCCGTGGCAAATCAACATTTCAAGTACTTTAAGGAACAACCCGTTCCTATTGTTATTATTTTCAAACAAATTAATCTCGGGCATGGTTCTTAAAATCGAAATACCCTGAATGGACACGAACTCAATTCCGATTTTCCATACTGGTATTAATCCCAGAATGTACGTGCATTCTATTGATCGCGTGTACAGTCAATAATATACTTCTCGATTAGTTTTTGTATTGTCCTAAAAAATGTTTCAATGCAATTGAAAAAAACTAAATATTTTGAAATTTCAATAATTGACAAATGTAGGCTTAAAACGGCATATACATTAGAACTTTTTTTGGGTTAACCTACTTTATGAAGATTTATTTGGCATATATGCAAAGGAATTGACAATTGAAACCCACTGTTTTAACGAAATCCGGTTAAATGTAAACGTACTATAAAGGAATGATACGCTACAAATTTTCGCGCAAAATATCTCAAAATAACAACTACGACGTGGTGCTATCAAGATAGTTCGATACTAAATTCGTGGAAATGCAAATAGGCTGCATAATATTTTTTGCAAAATATTCGCGTTTGTCGATCTTTTCTCAGCTTTTAAACCTTCCCTGAAGCTCCACGAAAATTTCAAGACTAAGATAAGAAAAATCCGTTCAGACGTTCTCGAGTTTTAGCGAGACTAACGAACAGCAATTCATTTATATATATATATATATATATATATATATTATCTTTATTGTATCGTGAATACAACAAAATGTGGTTTAACGTGATTAAAACCAGCAAAAATTTAGAAATTTTAGGAAAAAAAATTAAAATTCAACTAAAATTTCTTGCAGTGTATTTAGGTTTTCGTAATTTTTTTTTGCAGTGTATCGTATAATACACGACAACAATGGCAATGTATCGAAGATAACTATTGCCCACAAAAATGTCTTTGAAATATTATAAAGAGTCGAAAACTCGCAAAAATTCAAAATATCACTAAAACTGTAAAATGCACTCAAGCAATCGGTAGCGGACAACAACAAAATGTATTTTAAATCAAAAATATTTTCAAATAAAAAAGTAAATTTTTTGATAAATATAATATGAGATATTATATAAAATTAAATATATTTATATAAATAATGCCGAATATAGGGTGCACTCTATTGAAAACGTAATTAAAATTTATTTTTAGTTGATATCCGAAGGATTCAACTCAAAAAATACCGGAAAACAGCACTAAAATATTTTTATAAATATTCATACAATTTTTTGGGACGTGTGAACACCCCTAAGGAAACTGGCCATATGTTTTCAGATAATGTGTCTCATGTGATAGTGACGGGTGGCAACAATTAACAGAGATGACAGTCACTCTCTCATGTGATGTTGTTATTGTTTCGGAGGTTTTTAGTGTTTGGCGAACAAGAAAAAGAAATAATAAAAACACCACAATCACAATAAATATATAAAACTGTGTGAAACACGAAAATAAATTAAATAAATGAGAGAGAAAATAAATAAGAAAAATATCTCTGTGTTTGTTTCAATTTTTTGTTTGTTTAATAGTGTAGATTACACTGAATGTTGTTGGTATTTTTTCATGTAGTATGCCGAAGGAAACGAACGGACGTGCGCTTAAGAAATGACCGACGGCTTTTCTTTTTTATTTAATTATTTATCACAACACTTTTTTTCGCGGTATGCCACTTTTTGGAAATTATGATGTGTACATACCTGTGTTGTTGTTAAATTAATATTTGAAAATAAATATGATGACACTATGGTGATGATCGTTGATCGTTGTGTTGTTGTCCTCGACGATGTCGAATATGCCTTGTAAAGGAAAAAGGGAGACGGGTTAGTTTTCGTGAAAAACAATCCGACTCGAGTGGACCAATGTTTGCGTTGATGCAAAATATAAAAAAAATTGAAATGAAAACACAAATGATTAGAATTTTTTCCAAAGGTATATTTGGATTAATTTATTGAATTGTTCGTGGAACAGTATATTTTACCTTTGCTACAGGGTTTGATGGTTTCTGGTCGTGAACCAAAGAACGAGTGTTTGTATGAAAAGCTAAGATTTTGCTACTACCTTTTGTCTTTAGTACGAAATACTCACAGACGTATGCAAAGGTAGTGAACAAAATCTAACGATGGGGGTACAATTTACTTTAATTAAAACTGAATTATATTTCAAATTAATCAGCTATATTTAAAAAGACGCCATAATTCAATTTTCGGTATGTTGAAGTTCTCATCCCCGTTTTCTTGACTAGTTTTTCTAGTAGTGCTGGTTGTTTGTTAGTTGTTCTCTCAGGTGGAGCTTAATGATAGATTTTAGCAAAGAAAATATCTCTTATATTAGTTTTCTCTCGTATATTAGTTTTCTTTTTGGTATCGGATATATGCGAGGTATTCTGTTTATAAGTTCAATGATTTTGAAAAACGATTAGGCATATAACCAACTGATTTGTTATGTCCCGTGGCAAATCAACATTTCAAGTACTTTAAGGAACAACCCGTTCCTATTGTTATTATTTTCAAACAAATTAATCTCGGGCATAGTTCTTAAAATCGAAATACCCTGAATGGACACGAACTCAATTCCGATTTTCCATACTGGTATTAATCCCAGAATGTACGTGCATTCTATTGATCGCGTGTACAGTCAATAATATACTTCTCGATTAGTTTTTGTATTGTCCTAAAAAATGTTTCAATGCAATTGAAAAAAACTAAATATTTTGAAATTTCAATAATTGACAAATGTAGGGTTAAAACGGCATATACATTAGAACTTTTTTCCGGGTTAACCTACTTTATGAAGATTTATTTGGCATATATGCAAAGGAATTGACAATTGAAAGCCACTGGGTTAACGAAATCCGGTTAAATGTAAACGTACTATAAAGGAATGATACGCTACAAATTTTCGCGCAAAATATCTCAAAATAACAACTACGACGTGGTGCTATCAAGATAGTTCGATACTAAATTCGTGGAAATGCAAATAGGCTGCATAATATTTTTTGCAAAATATTCGCGTTTATCGATCTTTTCTCAGCTTTTAAACCTTCCCTGAAGCTCCACGAAAATTTCAAGACTAAGATAAGAAAAATCCGTTCAGCCGTTCTCGAGTTTTAGCGAGACTAACGAACAGCAATTCATTTATATATATATATATATATATAGAAGATTTTTAAAAGACGGAGTTTTATACAATTTGAAAACATAATAAAAATGTACTTGGAGAATTCGAAATTAACATCTGTTTCTTCTGTAATTCGAACGAATTACTCCCAACTTCTATTTATTTAAAATATATATAGTTTGTTTCAAAAATAAAATAAATAGCATAGTTTTCAAAACCAACAAGTTTGGGCGTAAGTCGATCGAATGCTTTCGTTTAGGATTTCACAGAAACAGGCTGTAAATCAGTAATTTAATGACAAAAATTTAGTTTTTAGAAGCGCAACCTGGACCCGTGGCGCTTCGCTGCCCCTACTAAAGTGATTAACATGGGGAATTTTTATGCAGTTAAAAGGTATGATATAGGTTTTATAGTAGCCTAATTCGAAGATTACTGTTCGGCTATAGATATTTCGTAGTGTAATATCAGTAATTATATCGTACAGCTGGTTAATGTATGTTAATGTATATTATTGGATTCAATAGATTACAAATACATTTTTAAAAACAAATTTTGATTGACTTATCTCAATAGGATTATACACTAATATATTTTTTCCAATATTTACATGTTTTTCTTTTCAGGGCATGTCATGAAATTCTGTGTAAATCTCATTAACATCTGTTCAGCGGTTTTTGAGTCTATCGGGAACATACACACAAACACACAAACAAATTTTTTTCTGTTTTATATATATAGACTAGCCGGACCCGTGGCGCTTCGCTGCCCCTGAATCTTGAATTTTTATATGCTCGTATTAACAATACAGAAATGTGTGAAAAATCTATGCGTTATTTTGGCTTCCTATTGATAACTGAATTTTTCGCTGTTTTTTTTAGTAATGGTGGTAATTCTTGTTTCCTTTGAAAATAAGAAACAGATGTTTTTCATATCCTAAAAAAAATGAAAAATGATACTTTTTTATAAATTTTACACAAATTTTATTTCGTTATAAGTATGTATGTGCATGAAAATGAAGAGAAGACGGTTAGCATAATTACTAAACTGGTCGTTATTGTCAGTACAGATAAGTACACTTTATAGGGTAAATAACTATTTTGCACATCTTAATATCCCACTATCCGACTTATAACTTGTTTTCCAGATGAAAATAAATAAATTTTTACAAACTGTCAAATATGAAAAAATTATAATGTCAATTATTTCTTTCTATTTGTATTTCAATACACATACATATGTACATACCTATATATATTGTATTTTATGTATTTCAAAATATATCCTCAACGTTCCAAAATCTTCGGATGATGCGCAATTGCAGCCATCTTTCTCAAACAAATATGAAAGTAGGTACATGCTACTAACATACATATGTATGTACATACAAACATATATCCTTTCAGAAGTATGCTTATTTTTGATGATATTACACCGCATCCACTGGAATTTTTAGGAGTTTATCTAATCTATGTTACTTCCATCGCTTGACGTACTTTTGGTGAATGTTGTTCAGTGGTTCTTAAGTCCACAAACAATATGCTTTCGATTTTCTATATACATATGTATAGATAGAAATGCAATGAGGAGGGAATTTTCCCTTGGTAGCCGGCGATCCTGTTAAATGGATAATGCGTACTTACGCCCACGTTACTCAGACATATTTTGAAGTCGGTATCTGTAAACATTCTTAAGATCTCCAAAAAATTACATGTTCATAATTTCTGAGGTATGAGTACGTTCGATGCTATAACTCCGCATACACACTGAATCTTAGAGGTTTATATAGCCTATGTTATTCCCAGGACATGTGATGACGCTCTGTGAAAATCTCAGTAAAATCTGTCCAGCGATTTTTGAGTCCACAAACGAAATGTTTTCTGTTTTCAATATGCAGATTTTGAAAATGCAGCAGAAATTGTATTTTCCGTTGATCATACCAAGCTCGTTTTTGTACAGATGGCGCGTATTTACACCTACGTTATTCACACAAATTTCGAAGACGGTATCTGTAACCGTTCTTAAGATATACGCATATTACATGTTCCGAAATTTTGAGGTTTGTTTACTATTGACGCTAAAATTCTGCATCCACGCGAAATTTTAGAAGTTTAGCTAGCCTATGTTACTTTCAGGGCATGTCATGACATGCAGTGTAAATATCATTAACATCTGTTCAGCGGTTTTAGCGTCTATCGGGAACATTCTATAATCTATATATTTTATATATAGATTATAGAAGTACAATAAGTTTCTGAATTTTGTATTTTTTTCTTTCAAAGTAGTGGCCACAGATAAAATACCATTGCTATTCCAAGCCTCAAAAGGACTTAAAAATTCTTCAGCTAATTTTCCTATTCAGTTTGTATCTCCAGTATAGAAAATGCCAAACGAAGATGTAGAAGATACAAAACCGAATTCAATTAAAACATACATATCACTCGTTTTTCTAGCCTGAATTTTATTTTATGGGAAAAATCATTTACGTGAAACCGCGCGAAATTATATACGGAAGTTATATGACACACTAACGTCATTCCAGGCTAATTGCAGTCGGCGGTGGACAATTAAATGTTGATCGAAAAATGTCATTGATGTATTGCTTAAGAGGTAAAACAAGTCGACACGAATGAACTGTGACTTTCAACAAGTGGAATTTGTATTTCACTGGTTTGCTTATTAAACTGTGCACTATGGGTCAGGAATCCATTTTTTTTGGCAAAAAGTCCAATTCGGGTGGAGCTGATAAAGCAATATATATTTGAAATTCACGGATCTTGAGCATTATACCAGTAAAAATTTATAACATTGTTGGTCACGGTTTACAAATGACATGAGGTCAAAGTTCATATTTTTGTGAATATAATTTATATTTGGAACAATTTTATATAACATCGGCATGCGTCAAAATATTAACTTGAAATTACTAAAGGGACTGGTGATTATAATGAAAGTGAAAATTATCAGTAATTTGGAGATAATATTCAAAATAAAACTCATAATTATAATGTTTTCCAAATAAATTTGAGTTTCAGAAACTATTGCCAAGCAGTACCAGGGGATATTTCAATGGTAATAGCACCAATCGACGCCTTGATATGTTCTCTGTTCAGAATTTTGCGACTGTCTGCGACCGTTAAATTTAAGAGTTATTGTCGATAATATAAAAATAGTCGTTTAAATCTGCTTTTAAAAATGTAATAAACAAATTGAATTTATTGAATGGGGGCTACCCGGAAAATTGACCTATATTCATAATTTTTTGTGGAGAGATTTGGTACCTATTAAAAAATCAAAATACTAAATTGCAGCCAATTCGGTGGAAAAATACCCTCAAAATACTGACAATAGGAGGTACTGTTATATGGGGCTGCCAGAAAAAGTGGACCTATACTCAAAATTTTTTGTGGAGACATTTATTACACAATAAGATCCCAATGTAGCAAATTTCAAGGAATTCGGCTGAAAAACGTGCTCAATAACCCCAAAATACCGAAAATTGGCGGTTACCCTTATATGGGACCTATGCCTAACGTGGACCGATATATCCCATCTTCGAACTTGAACGATATATGCCATCTGCCTGCAGACGGACGGACTGGCATGGCTAGATCGTCTTAGAATTTTACCCTGATCAAGAATATATATACTTTATAGGGTCGGAAATGAATATTTCGATGAGTTACAAACGGAATGACAAAATTAATATACCCTCCATACTATGGTGGAGGGTATAAAAAAATGTTTCAACACACTAAGGTTAAATAGGTTCATGATTCTTGGATCTACAAGTATCCACGTGAATCAATTTTATAATGGTTGTTGGTGTTTCATCTTTTTAGTTGCCATTCAATTTGAGATTTTTATAATGATGAAAGCAGTATAATATTATACATTCACCCAACGGTGATACTCGTACAGGAGCGACTAATCGTAATTGTTGGCATTCCTTTGATTGCTACAGATAAGCATGCTAATATGCGCCCCTAATATTTAACGCTCAGATATGTACGAATATTCACTTGATTATACACCTGACATGAACGCTCTAAACAGTGTACATTCTGTAGACGATTTTTTCCCGGAAAAGGAAAAAACGTTTCATTTTATTTTTGTTTAAACTCAATGTAAACACAACAGAAAGTTTGTATACGAATGTTTTTTGTTTGAACCACCATCCTTACGCAACAGCTAAATGGATACGAGTATGTTGTAGGGAAATTGTCATAGTATAACTCATAAAACTGTATGATCATAAAATATTTCATATCCATTAGAAAGAATGAAGTGAAATTCTTAAAAAAATGCAGTAGTTAATTTTTCTAAGTGCTTGCATCGTTACGTATATATAACAATGTTGTTATTTATGTATATCATCGTACATATAGTTATGGACAAATATGTGGTACAAAATTATATAGAACAGTTCTTTAACTATTAAGGAATGGTTGGGTCTGTCAGATCCCCTTTGGTGAATCTATAATAAGTCATTATGACTTATTCATGGGAGATATTAATTTGGATGCTATATCTACATCTAAATGCGATCGGTACTTTATATGGCAAGGGGAGGAGTTCTTAGTGAGAAACTAAAATTCCAAATTACAGTCAATTCGGCTAAAAAGGCTATACCTAAATCTTAATAATTTTTTGAAGAAAATTTGTCGCCCAATGAAAAACCAAAACATCAAAATTACCGATATAACCCATCTTCCAAATTGACCTGCCTGCAAACTACAGACACATCTCGACATAGACATAGAATTTTAGGCTGATCAATTCTACTGAATTCAATGTAAAATGGCATGTGCCTCTTTATACTCGTCACCACACTGTGCTACAGGGTATTATGATTTGTGCATAGTCGATTTATACATGTCCGTGTAGGTCGCATTTATGATCCGAATTGGATGAAATTTCGTACAGTTTATTTGACAATCCCTATAGAAATTAGTGAAAATTGGTTCAGATTTAGATATAGGTCATATAAAAATTTTCTTCCGATTGAACTAATCTATCCCACGATTGCTTCAAATCGGTCCAGATTGACATATAGCCCACATACATACATTTCATACTACATATGGTACAACAAAGACCCGTCCGATTCCATGTCAATAGTCCTCAACAAATGTTATGTTTGTTCCATCGACAGGGCATTGTACAAATATGTCCAAATTTTGAAATGTCCTTACTGGTTTTTGTTCCCGCCGTTGAGTAAGCTTAGCGTGTAAATGTGAATTATATTATATGGTTAAATTTTTATTATTTTTATTTATAATTCTCTGTATATATATATATATATATATATATATATATATTCCCCTTTGCTTATTCAGCATTTCGTGTCATTTATTTACTTGGCGCCCAACAGTCAGTTTTCTTCATCTTCATTCATTTTTGTTTTGTACTGTAAATCTTAAATCAGTTTTCTGTTATTCTACTTTTCGATTCGCGTTTTCGTTAAATTTGTACATTTGGATGTTTGCTGCTGAATATTATTTTCCAGAAGTAATTAATTTTCTCTTTATGCAAATCTTATTTCGAATTCATGAATATTTTTTCGATTTCATTTTATGCTGATTTATGAACACCACACCAACACATATCTACATCTATACACAACAACGCAACAAAAGTGATACGCTTATCCTATGGTATTAATCGTTATGTCTGATAATAATCTCTGTTTTCTGATTGGGTACTTAACTGTATAATCTAAATGTATATACAACTTAATAATTCTTTACTGGCGGATCCGACGCCAGTAATATGTATTCGTCTATTATACCCGCACCGCGGTACCTATTGTACGTGTGACAGACTAACCGCCATATAAAAACAATTAATTCCTAGTGCTGAGCACAAGGCGTGAAGAAATCGTTTCACATCACTGCCGATGTAATATTGACTTCCTTTAAAATTTTCCTTTGGCTTTTAAATCCTTCTTTTACACAATGACGTTGTATTGCTCCTATTGTGAAATGTCGTTTTTCATTTCACTTTGTTCAGATTTCCACTGACTCGCTGACGAGTTCATTGTTTCTCTACATGTGGACTATTAAGTTGATAATTTCACCAGAGATTGCTAAGTTCAAGTCTAAGGACTGTGAAGACATTTGTTTTGTTATTGCTTACTTTTTTCAGAAGCATTTACTCAGTATGTTCTATTTCAGAGAGTAAGTCGTTTTTATTCTCTTTTGCAATAATACTGAGAAATGTAAACAGAGAACATCCAGTACGATTTTGCATAATAGATTGCTTGGAATTTACTTTAGAGACTTATTAAGGAATAAAATAAAAAAAGCTTTTTTTACTTTGGTCATTTAAAATTAACGACTGCTTGAAGTGCATCGAATTGTGCTGAGTAAATCTTACTAGAACAAATTTACCCAATAACATTCAGTAAGTTCTCAGCGTAGAACTGTCAAATTAGCCCCCTCTTTTCGCTCTCTTTTACTGGACTTTGGAGTAAACAAATAACATCCAGTAACATTTAGTTACAATTTTTACCAAATATCGAGTAAACAGACACAACTATTATCGCATGGACCGTAGGGAGCACACAACGTTAAAAGTTGCCAAGAGGCAGCAGCTTGCAGCGTTTATATAGATGTTGGCTGTAAACCCCCCAACTTCCACAGAGGATTACAAGAAATTAATTTGGATACAAAAAACTTATGATTTTATTACTTGTGACATTAAACTCTTTATGCTGGCAGACCCTACATACCCACCACTTCACTCCAATGGATTTATCCACGAAAGATGAAAGAAGCCATTAGACCAATGTTTGTTGTATCTTTGTATGTGTTTCTTTTTTCTACGTCTGTAGAAATTTAGCTTGGCTTTCGGCTCCTCTTGAGGTAATAAAAATAACCACTTTTACGAGAAGTTGTCAATGATTATCCAAACACATCCGCAATTGATGATGCTTTCTACGAAATGATAATATTCCCTTCGTCTGGAGAACATATTTCAGTTATAGTGGAAAACAAATAATTTGCTCTGATTTCATCATAAATGAAATGATTACAACAGAGTCTTGGAACAAACCTCAAAACGCGTAACAAATCAGATAACTATTTTAATATAAACCAGTAAGGGAAGTAGTAAAGTCGGACGGGGCCGACTATGTGAAACCATTCACCACTTTGGGTATATTCAACAGATGAATCCTAACAGACTTCGCATTTTTGACGGACCATTTACTTGAAACCTGTCATTCTGCAAGCCATACGAAATTTTTCATTTGGTCAGATATAGATTTGCTTCTTACAATGAGACAAAATTATGTAAATCAATTTACAGCAAAAATCAATCGGATACCCGTTGCGTCATTCTAGACGTAATTCAATACCCAATGCAAAATATATAGGGACTTTCGTATACCATTTACATTAAATCGGACGAAAATATATATGAGAGCTATATCTAATTCTGAACCGATTTTCAGGAAACTTAACACATATCACCCTAGAACTAAATCATTAGTCTATGCCAAATTTCGTGCATATCGAAAGATATATATGGACCTTTTACATCAAATCGGACGAAAATATATATGGGAGATATATCTAAACCTGAACCGAATTTTCCCAATTTCAATAGGGTTCGTCCTTGGGCCGAATAAGTGACCTATGCCAAATTTCATGCAATTCGGATCATAATTGCTTCCTGAACTTTGTTTGCAATTTAACATGGACAGACAGACGGACGGGCGGACATGCATTAATCGACTTAGAAAGTGATTCTATGCATATTCTCAAAAGGAACCACGTGTCTATCTCGTTTCCTTTTGCCTGTTACAAACATATGCACAAAGACATAATACCCTGTACCACAGTGTGAAGGGTATAAAAAGGGGGTTATATCGGCACTACCCCAAAAAGGGGGCGAATATTAATTATTTTTGGTAGGGAGATTTGTTACCCTATACAACTACATAATATCAAATTGCAGAAAATTCGGTTGAAAAAATACTGAAAATTTGGTACCCTTATAAGTGGGCTATCCGAACAAATGGAACTATATTCATAATTTTTGTGGAGAGATTTGGTGCCTATTAAGAGCTCAAAATACTAAATTACAGCTAATTCGGCGGAAAAATACGATCAAAACCCCCAAAATACTGAAAAAATATAATACCAGAAAAATAAATATAAATATAATAAATATATTTATATAATAAATATATTTATAATTTTTTGTGGATACATTTAGTACACAAAAAGATCTCAATTTAGCAAATTTCAGCGAATTCGGTTGAAAAACGCGCTCAAGAACCCCAAAATACTGAAAATTTGGGGATACCTTATATGGGAGCTATGCCTAAACGTGGACCGATAAAGCCCGACCTGCCTGCCGACAAAAGACGACTCTATGCAAAATTTTGGCGATCTATCTCAATTCGTTTAGACGCTAGAGTGATTACAACAGACGGACATGGCTATATCGTCATAGAATTATGATTATTTCGATGAGTTACAAACGGAAAAACAAAACTAATATACCCTCCATACTATGGTGGAGGGTATAAAAAACACGGTTTTTGGTGGTTGGTCTGCATTAAAACCGTTATTCTCAACGAATTCAAGCCGAATTTTGTTTGGAAATAACCAGTCTTTATGCGACCGCCTTGAAGTGCGGTGGCATTAAATTGTGAAATATTAAACAAAAAATGTAATATCATGTAAAACAAATGATTTTTAAACTCTATCGCTTTTATATATCGCCAGTTCTACCTTGGTAAATGTTTGATAGGAAGACTTGACACCCAATAACAACGAAAACAGAAAATTCGGCTAAAACCCCAAAAATATCTTAAAAAGTGGATATTACTAATTTGCAGTAGGAAGATTTGCTAGTTAATGTGAATACAAACTACCAAATTACAGTCATTTCAGTTGAAAAATGTAAATATACTCCCCAAAATACTGCAATTTGGTTGGTACCGTTATATAGGACTATAGGACAAATATTGAACAGTTTTGGCTACGGAAACAGCGAGTTACGTTTATGTTTGAATTTAAAGTAGTTCACTTCAATATAGGAAGTTCGCCTTACGTTGGGGATCGAACGAAGAGAGCACATGTGGGAATGGAACGACATACAGTGGCGACAAAAAAATTAAACAAACTTTAAATTTTTTTCGACTTTTTATTTCGAAATCGACTTTTTATTCCGACAAAAGTGAGTTTGAACCAGGGACGTACGCAGGGGGCGGCCTGGGGGGCCCATAATTTCAGGCGCTAGGTACGCTTTCAAACCGAATAAGCTTCATATTGGCATTTCGAATTCTTTTTGGGGAAGACACCGCCTCGCAATGTTCAACATAGGTCAACATTTGTATACATGTAGCTGCGATATAATGACAAAGCCCGGCTTTGAAACTGTTGTAGGTTTTAAACATATTTTCAAGCGATGTGGCCGTGGTTTGCATTTGGTTTATTTTGTATTTCGGGTTCTCAGATGGTAAATTATCTCGTTACATACAAATTTCAAATCTCGACATAGGGTCTTGACAAGCATAGGGTCCATACAAAGGTCCCGCCCCATTTGGTACAATCCGAATTTTATTACCAAATGGGATCTAATTTGGTGGTGGTTATTAAAACGTTCGGCACCGCTGAATTTAACCGCAAATTATTTCATTCATAATTCGAATCCTGGCAAGATCTAGCTACATCCTCCATATATACGTTACATCCGATTTAATATAAAAGCGGATTCCGTAGAGGTATGATGTATATTGTACTATTTAGAACAATTGCATAAAATACCTTATTAATAACTTATAAAATATACGATAGGATTTAAAAAATAATTGAAGTTGGCCATAATTTCTCACTATATTTGCTGGCAAATAAATTTATGCTTTTTGACAGTTTGATCAAACTGTTTCATGGTGCAAATATATTTCCCAATGTGACCACACTACAAACATGTTTTCCCATTTGATTATTTGACACTATTTGCTCACTGTTTGAGCAAACAAAATATGTCAAATATTTGAGTGTAATGTGAACACAAAATCAAGAGTGTGCAAATTTGACATTTTTTTGGGCAAACAAAAAATAGACATTTGAGTCAAATATTTGCGTAGTGTGACCTTAGCTTAAGTCAAGCACATACTCTAGATTATTCAATTGTTGTCAGCGTAAGGAGGCCAAATTACATGAACTCAATTGGCATTTTTCATAATGTTACCCATGGTTGGTTGCTATTTAAATGACGATTTAACATACTATAAAAAATCAATAGAATAAAAGCTTTATTCTTATTTCACAATTTAAACCAAAAATTTATGAATGTTTTTATTTATCGGCATGCTTTGAATAAAGACTACTCCCGTCACTCATTCGGTCCGTTAACGCTACTTTACTCAGTTTTTTTTTATTTTTCTTGGGCATTTTTAATGCATTTACTTATTCCAAGTATTTTTACATTTTTCTCTTTGAGTGTTATACAATATAATAAGAATTTTTCTTGTACAAAAAAAGAAATTGAAGGGAGGCAGCCAATATAAAAAAGACCCATGGCAACTTGCAAAAGAGCGCTCTTTTGCAATGCTTTGTATTATGTAGTGGGGTTCTGTTGATTGTAGAAAAAATGCATTAAACAAAAATTGTACTTTAAGTGCTATAACAGGATGTAAAAATAATACTCTATAACATTAAAAAACAAAACGAAAAAGAGAAAAAAGAGTCTATGTAATATTGTAAATATGTTGTTTTTAAATTCGGTAATAAATTCCAACACATATACTTGCAAAATATAAAAAAATATATTCTTGCATAAATATAATAAACCTTTAAACCAATTTTAGACGAAGAAAATCGAACAGTCATGTCTATATCTCAAGCAATGTATGCTTAAATTGCACTATAGGCCAGGAAACCATTTTTTTTTTGGCAAAAAGACAATTTTAGGTATAGCCGATGAAACTTTATATATTTCAAATCTGGATACTTTGAGCTTTGCACCAGTAAAATTTTATATCATTGTGGGCCGCAAATCATACGAGGTCAAAGTCAAAATTTCAAATTTGTGTGAAATAAATTCGTATCTAAAGGTTAGAAATACCATTTTTTCCAAAAATTTGTATTACACAACCTAGTGCTAAGCAGAGTCATAAAATATTTTAATAGCACCAATCGACGCCTTTATATGTTCTCCGTGCAGAATTTTGCGACCGTCTGCGAACCTTCATAAACTCAAGAGTTATTGTCAATAATATAAAAATAGTCGTTGTTGGTTTGTTGGAGATTTTGTTCGCGGGTTTCAACCAAATTGCCTGTAATTTAGTATTTTCAGTACTAAATTTCCCATTGTGTTTGCAAACTTCATAATAAAAACTATCAGTATAGGTTTTGGGGGTAGGCCAACATAAACGGACCCCACATTTTTGGTAGTTTGTGAATTTTAAGAACCTCTTTCAATCAAATTGGCCATAATTTATAATTGAGCTATTACATTTTTAATTTTTTTCTTGCAGAATTGTAATCAGCGCCCATGAAACCTTTATATCTAATATATATTTATCTCATAAACCCACTGCTCTAATTATGGCCAAAATATGCGATTTCTGACCCATAATGCATTGCTTTAAACGAATTGCAAAAATAATAATATTTTATTTGAATTTTTAGGCAGATATGAATTAAATGATTAAATTGAAAATACCCCAGAATAAGAACTCTATTCACACACAATTACTTAAGAGGAAGCAAAGGTTTGTTTACATTATTCATCTTTTGTTTTAAGTTTTACAGCAAAATGCATGTGTAAAAAAGATTTCTCATAATATTTGTTCTATGTTAATATTAATTTATTTAATAACGATGATGGGTTCTGGCCAATAAAGACCCTATTGTTTTTAGTAAATATCGGTTAATATTTAGGGGATGAAATTGACCAAATACTTAATTATTGTCGTTTTTTTTGTCGCTCCAGAGGCCGCAATTGTGGCCCAAACATCGTAAATTTTTACATGGAGAAGGGGATCGGCCCAAAGAATAAACATGACATGACGAAGATTCGTCAATATTTAGCGGGTCAAATGGACCCTGACTTTTGTGTAAAAAAAGACAAAATTTGTATTCTATGCCTTATATATTTATTCATGAAGGACATATACCCGAGAAGTTGACAGTATATCAAAGAGGAGTGGTTGACCTTTAATTTGATAGCAATTATGTGGTTGTATGTACTCTGATGTGGGAGTTACACCTAAATATTTACAGGTGCTTAAGTAATCATACATTACTTAAGGTAAGGTCACACTAGGCAAATATTTGACAAGAGTTTCAAATATTTCTTTGCCATAATCTGACCACAAAATATTGTCAATGGCAAACACAAAAACAGCTGATTTTGAACAAACAAAATAATTTGACAGCAAATAAAATTTTGCGTGATTTGCCCACAATGTGAACGCCGACTAGCAAACATTTGCCTTACAATATTTATTTGCCCTTACAATATTTTTGTAAGAGCAAACAGAGGAAAATAACAGCTGATGCGTACATTGTTGTCAGCGTTTGACCGCTTGTATTTATTATTATATAGTTTCTTGTTGTTTTCTTTCTTATTTTATAATATGTACCATTATTAAAAATATGTTTTTATTGGTTTTATTTCAAAATTTCATGAAATTATATTTTGCGTTTGTATTATATAATGTGTTTTATTTTCTTCTTATTGATTTTGTTGCTGCTGTGCACCACCACCACGTTGATTGCTACAACCATTACCGCCACCACTGCGACTTCGTCCACGTCCACGCGGATCTCCCCGACTGTAACTGACTGAATCAATATCACTACTATAACCACTTTCCGAACAACGAGTTGAAGGGAAATTTTGCACAGAATCCACAGAAGATTCTTGGATGGCTCGTAGTTGATCGATTTATAATTTGGCTAGGCGTATTTCTCCAACTTCCTAGAAGACAAAAAGTTATACAAGAATTTTATTACTTTAACTTCAGATTTCAAAATGTGTGCATGCGACCCACCTTTAAGTAGGCCAAATCGACGCCTCCGAAGAATAGTATGCTAAGTCTGAAAAGTAAGTTTTTCAGTAGAAGCTCTCAAATTATGGAAGTTTCTTAAATCTTACATGCCATGCTAAGTACATTTTTGCTTATAACTTTGGTTTGGATTGACCGATGATTACCAAACTTTCAGAGAATTTAAATTAAGGACCATAGTATCTAAAAACGTAAAGAACTCTAAAACATGCTATGTCGACTTAGCATACTATGGTTCGGAGGCGTCGAAATGATAGCCCAGAAATACTTTGCATTAACAATACATTCAACGGTACCAATGAACACAAATGAAATGTTGGGTATTTTTTGATCTCTGGAACTCTATCAACACAACATACACTTATACTTTTTTACTTTATTTTCTTCATCCAGTACAATAATTGACGCCCTCCTCTTCCATAATTTCTTGGAAAATATCGAGCAAATATTTTTTTGTTTTTTTGACAGTTTGATTAAACTGTTTTATAGTATATATATTTGCTCAAATGTGACCACACGTCAAACATGTTTTCCCATTTCGTTTTTTGACACTATTTGTCTGCTGTTGGAGCAAGCAAAATATGTCAAATATTTGAGTGCAATGCGAACACAAAATCAGGAGTGCACAAATTTGACGTTTTTTGGGCAAACAAAATAAAAGACATTTGAGTCAAATATTGGCCTAGTTTGACCTTACCTTTAGTAACCCATTACCTCACTAGAGGGCGTAAATATAACGCTGATCGCTTTTAGATTTTCCATGAAGTTCCGGTTATGGTCAAGGACGACGTCTATAATTATCGGTGATGTTCAGATGATATTTAGGGTTGCAATGAACTGAAAACTTTATTTTTTGTCAGATTTGTTTGTATCTCCATATTTTACACGGTAAAGGGGTTCTGAGCAAATATTTAAAATTGATGTAGATGATGATCGGTCAATATTCCGAGGCTAAAATCAACCAAATTCAAAAGTGACCAAAATTTATTTTTTTTGGCGGAAATATGAAAAAGTTTGAAAATTGGGCTGTTGACTTATAATCGGTCAAGGGGGTGCAAATATCGCGAAAGTTAGTTTTTATGGCATTTGTGTAGGGTATCATATGGTCGGTCCCGCATCCTTTTTGCCCTCATTTTTTAACCCGTAAACTAAATAAAATAAGTCGAGATTTCTTGACATCCAAAATATTCAACAAAGATGTCGTTTATAAGATTCAAGTCATTTCCCGAACACCGCTACATTCTTGCACAGAAAGTGGATGTAATCAAATAATGACTTATTGACTTTAGATTACGAAATTGCAAATGACAAACATATCATTGGAAATAGGTATCAAATAAAAAATAGATGTTCCTTATATTCTAATTCGGATTGTTGTTGAAAATAGGGAATTTTTTCAAACATTACATTTCATATGTCCGCCATTTTATTAATTTCGAGCAATCTTAAGTCAAATCGGTCCAGCCGTTTCTTTAATATAATTTTTGCAAGATTTTCGCGGATTTTTAATTACAGTGGATTTCACTGTAATTACCGACAACTGAAAGAAATTTTAAGTCAAATCTATCTCAATTGATGCGTTAGTATACATTTTTTGCTCCATTTTTGTATATAGATTACAGATTGGGGGATCGTCTTAAACAAATCATATAAAATACTGCACATCAATGATCTCTCGACCTAAAAGACATACAACTCAAAGAAAGTCATGCCAGATAAATTCACAAAACATTTTAAAGAAAAGTGACATTTTAAAAATAATTTTACTTTGTCATACCAAAAAATCGAACTCAAGTATTATCCGTACAAAAGTACAAGGACAAAAACAACTGTGCATATAATGACACTTTTTTTAAAAAAAAATTGGTGAATTTTTGTACCACATAGAATTTCGTTTATTATACAATGTCACCAAATTTTAAAAAACTGTGTCATTACATACACAGTTTTTTTTTGTACTTGAAATTGAAAAACGGTCAGAATGAACGCTTTCGGCAATCTAGTTTTAATAAATCATCCAAAATCGGTCAAATACGCTGTGTGTGCCAATGTTAAAATTCATGTTACAGTATGCTGACATGTGTTAACATTTATATTAACAACTTAATATATATATTTTCGGTCAGTACTGATCATTTGATACCTACAACGACAACCGGTATTTTAGATACAATAAAAAGTTATTGGCATTCATCATTGTCATAATTTAATACTGTGTGAATTATTCCAGTCACATGCACAAAATAAAACCAGTAAGGAAAGTAATAAAATCGGACAGGGTCGACCCTTTGGGTATATTGTACATATGTATCCTCATACTTCCATGCCAATGATCCTTCGATGGAACGTACTCATGTCTTTCTGCAACCTGTGATAAATTTATTTTCATTCGGGCATATTTAAAGTCGTCTGCGTACCATGTGCCAAATTTCATCCAATTCGGATCATAAACCTGTACTTTGTTTACTATTTAACTTGGACAGACAGACGGACGGACATGCATAAATCGATTCAGAAAGTGATTCTATGTATATTCTCAAAAGGAACCATCTGCCTATTTCGTTTCCTTTTGCCTGTTACAAACATATGCACAAAGACATAATACCCTGTGCCACAGTGTGGTGAGGGGTATAACAACTCAATTCGAACGCTTCTGCACTTATAAAAAATGAAAATATTATGCGATTTTTATATTTTTAACTTTTAATGTTTTACACTTTTATTGTGGTTTGGCATATTCTCCACAAATCTGGGAGTTTGTTACAATACTCCTCTATATGAAGACTTTTGGAGAATTCTAGTGGAATTATAATTGTTTTTGTTGCGAAACTAATATTATTTAAAAAGTAATTTGGTTGGTATGTAGCATGACAATGGTATCGAGATAGGCCCATAATTACTTTTAAGGATGTGCATAGAATAGAGGAACGAACCTTATTCTGGAAATCGGTCCATATTTAGATTTAGTTTCGTCCGAGTTTATACCAAATGTGTGTGGGGATACCAAAGTAGTTGGTCGACAGCCTCAATTTTCGAACTTGATCCATATTTAGAAAGAATGATTCACAAATAAACCAATATGTATTTGGAATATTAATAATTGATATTTTTTCTATACATGTTATTGTTCATATTTGTTTTTATTTGACTGCATGCGCTTTCACCTTGTCCTCAAGTAGTATACAAGGCAAGAAGTAATGTTGGCTTAAACAAATTTAGTATTAGAACCGAAATACATTATTTTCGATCGATAAATATGACTAGATACTCTTCAAGACTTTCTCCATTATGGAGGAAATTAGAAAATAATTGGTCCAGCAGACCTTAAAACCATCTTTACTGACTATTCAATACTCATATTACTAAAGTATCTCCTTAAGAATTTTTATTTATATTATTGCATATCCAAAATGTTTCGTATGAATTCTCTCACCCCTTGAAAGTGTATTGACGACAAAAAATATTTACACAAAATGTTACAAAATTTATCTGTATTGTTCTTTATTTATCCATTTTGGGTCAAGTCAATAACATAAAAATGCGATTGTTTTCTTGTTATCAAATATTGACATAAAGTTTATAGCCTGCAAATAACGAGCGAGATTCGCAAGTGACATTATTCCCTGGAAAACAGGAAATTGAATGATATAAAACGAAGAGGTTTCATCTACCAACATATCAGACATCGGATTCATTTAAAACTACGAATATATATTCGGTGTTAAAGATATCTAACTAAAATGGCTAATATAAAGTGCTTCACTTGTTTACTAATGTGCCTTGCAGTGTTCCTGTGGAAATTCTCTGCTGCTTTGCCTGCTCAAGAAAATGGCCGCTATTTTGAAAAACAGGTAATTATTTGTCATTAAACTAATTGCACTTTACATTTCGAGTTTATTATCTCTATAAACAGTTAAATCGGGAATTGTTTAACAATTGGCTAACGTCGGCACGCAGTATTCAAGCCCTGAATAATCCCTGTAGTTATTATCCAGACAAAACCTGGTCTGCTCCCATGCCGAAAAGGAACTCTGAATTAATAAATTCACTTCTAAGTCTGCCCAAGAGTATGAAATATGCTGGAAAGTGAAGTCAATGAACGGCCCCTTTCCACAATTCGAATTCATTGACATTTCTCATTGAATGTAAAACAATTTTCCATCAGGATGATTGCTACAAAAAATGTATTTGTATGCAGTAACAAGTTGTAATAATTAGACGCAATTTGTGTGTATGTAAATTAATTACATTTTTCCTAATTGTTTTGAAAAGCCAAAAAGAAAAAAAAAACTAAAATTACAACAAAAAAGAATTGTGTAATGAAAATATTATTTAGCATTTACGACTTTTACTTCTTTATGTTCAATACATAATCCAATTGATACTGGCAAAATTAAGATTTTTTATGGCTATTGGGACCAGTTAGAATTGCGAATCCTCTATAAAGAAAAAAGCATGACTTTGTAATTTTGATTGAGGAGTCGTCTATACACTCTTGAAGCACTCACGTACACAGCGGTTCATCGGCAGTATAGTGTGTGGGGGCCATTACACTCTCATATCTATAAATTCTATGTAAATATTTTGGGAAAATTTTTATATAAAAATTTGAACCTTTTGGAACAAAACACACGTCATTTCAGGAACGCTGCACAAAATTGTGTTTCAATTGAACAAACATTGGACCTCCTCTGCAATTTCGTTAGCTATATCTAAATAAGATTACAATTTATTTTGTGGATGAAAGTTCTTGCGAATAGAATCCTGAAAAGCAAATTCGCCGCAAGCCAACGTTTTGAGTTATGATGTAATAAATAGTTTGTTTGCGACTAATGCAGGTTATTGTCTCGTCCGCCTACCTAGAGTCCTTATGCGTTTTCTTCGCTCTTATTTTCTTGAACGGTACACAAGACAAGATTTTTGAGATTCAAATTTAACAAAAAAGTGGACTGTTAGATTCTATATAGCATCCTCAAAGAAATGCAATCAATATTTTTATTGTCCTTTTCCATTTTAATCCGATCCGTACAGAATCCCTATTATAAACATTCACATATAAATTTTGATTAAATGTTAGTTTTCAACCGTCTGGTAAATGAAAAAATAAATTGACATAATGTTGTTTTTTATACTTTTCACCACTCTGCGGTACAGGGTATTATGTCTTTGTGGATATGTTTGTAACAGGCAACAGGCAAATGGAATCGAGAAAGGCCCATGGTTCCTTTTGAGAATATGTATATGTATTTTATGTGAATGATACACTAAACTCCCAATATTTGCTCGATTAGGACACAATTCTGCACCGAGTACTGAATTAGGTGCAGACAGATGTCTGCCAAATTCTGTTAAAATCGGTTCAGATTTAGATATAGCTCCCATATATAGTTTTGTCCGATTTTATGAGAATGATGCACCAAACTCCCAATATTTGTCCGATTGGGACAAAATTTTGCTCATCGCACTAAATTATGTCCAGAATGATGTATACTAAGTTATGTTAAAATCGGTTCAAATTTAGATATAGCTCCCATATATAGATTCGTCCGATTTTTTGATTTTATGTTAATGGTGCACTGAAGAGCCTATGTTTGTTCGATTTACACGACATTTGGCAGAGGCTATTTAATCGAATATAGAGTGATAAAAAAAACAAATGGTGTATGCAACGGTTTCTCAATTAGATCTATGTGTTTACATATAGCTCCCATACATAATTTTACTCGATTTCATACAAATGGTACACCAAAGAATTCAAGTCTGACCGTTTGACATGCAATTTTTCATTGATTTCGGAATGGCAAGTGTATGGATTTTTTTCCAATTGTTTCAAATATCTATTTAGATATCACATTTAATTTCGCCCGATTTTATCCCAATGACCTCCTTTATTCCTTTTTAATATGTGAACGAAAAAATGAAGATATTTTTGGCAAAAATTGGTTCAGAAAAAGTCGAAATATGTGGCCAATATTATAGAGATAGGCGAAACAAAAGCACCTCAATCTTTATAGGGGAAAATTTATCATTATTAAGCAAATTTGGATTGAATACAAAAAGTTGTTCTTCCTCATTTATAATTTTAAATGCACTTTTTAAAATATTTCAGTGTTTAATGACAGAGAAACACAAAATTTGAAAAGTGTGCATTTGAAACAAATACAATCGCAAAAACTGTAACAAATGTAACAAAAAAACAAACAAATACAATCGCAAAAACTGTGTGGACAGTCTTGTTTTAATTAAAGTAACAAACTAATATTTTTAATAAATTTATTTGAAATAGAATAATATTCACAGGATATATAGGATGGAAGATACATTAATTTTATCATTCATCATTAAATGTATGTCTGTCTGTCTAAATAGTATACAATTACCTAAAAAAGTAAACATACAATTTCAAACTCAAAAAATGTGGGTGAATATTTTTATTTTTTTCTGGGTAAATAAACTAAAAATTTACATACGTTTACCCATGCAGAACATTTATCTGAAAAACAGAAAATATATCATTAGATGGATATGAGAATATATTTGTATATTCATTTACATGACTTTAGACATAATTGCTAATTATGGGAAAAATTCTCCCTCAATACTTTTTGTAAAACTTTATGCGAACTATCAGCAATAAAAAAATAGAAATACATACTCAAAAGAGCAGCCACTCACGCGACTTCAAATATATTTTGAACTTTTAATATTATTTATATGAATAAGAGGCATCAAGCTCTATTATTGCACTTTCAAAATGTCAAAATTTGGCATATACTTTACTCGCGAAGGATTTTTCTCTTTTTAAAGAAAAAATCTTCGACTTTAGTTTACCTTTTGCTGGCATTGCCTATATGCTAATGATATAATAGTTTTCTCAAGAAAACCCAAAGAAAATAGCATGCACATATATAATATGCCGACATACAAACACAAGTGACGACTAAAGGGCTTCTCAAACTTTAAACCCGTTTTTCTCTTTTGCGAATGGCGGGCACGATAACTCAAAAACTAATAATCCAATCGGTTCCAAATTTTGACACGTTTCTCTGGGAGTGTATAGATCTCGTATGAACTAGGATAAAGCCAATCGGTGAAGAACTTCCTTATTTTTTAACTTAGTTTGTGGTAAAAATAGGCGATTTTCCAAAAAAAAAAAAAAAAAAAATGAAGTTCAGCCATTTTGTTAATTATTGTGCGAAGTCAATAATCCTAGCTCATACGAGACATGTACTCTTTCTAACACCGTTGGAGTTTTCGGATTCCGATGTTCCAGTGAGGAGTTATCATGCCCGCCATCAAAAATAAGGACTTTTCTTTGATCACCAAAAACAACAACAAAACAACAAAAATTTTTTGTGCAAAGTTACAAACCTTAACAATCATTGGTATTCATTTACCAGCCCATTTAAAATTTTAAAAATAAAAAATCGAGAATGGGGTGGGTTCCCTTAATGCATTTTTTATAGATTTCCCTGTTTTTATATCATTCATCATAGTATGGGGAGTATATTAAACTCGGGTTTCCGTTTGTAACTCATCGCAATAATTCAACGGAATTAGCTCTAATTTGGTATTTAGGGTTCTTATTACAAATTATGTCTCTCTAACAAAAATGATGAATATGGGTCTCCGTTTAGGTGTAGGTACCTCCAATTTTGGTATTTTGGGGGGTTTGAGCGTGTTTTTCAACCGAATTCGAAGCAATTTGGATTTCTGGATTGATATATGGTAACAAATCTCACTATAGAAGACTATTATTATTCGTTACTTTTGGCGGTAATCCCCACATAACCCCTTTTTATATCCTTCAAAGGAAACCAGATAGACCCATAGTTACGAGAATATGCATAAAATCAATTTCTG
>NW_026879046.1:0-25509 GCF_032173495.1 Musca vetustissima
TGGAAAAAGTCAATTCAGCTAACTTTTTATAGTGAAAAAATCAATTCAGCAACGTGTTTCTATTGAAAATTTGTATTAAGTAATGCTTTCCTATATTAAAATCCAATTCTTCTAACTTTTTGTGGAGAAAAACTTAATTCAGCTAACTTTTCTTTACGAAAAACAATTCAGCTACTTGTTTCTATCGATAATCACAATTCAGCAAGGTTTTCCTACCGAAAATCTTAATTCAGCTAACATATTTCTGCGAAAACCATCAATCAAACCTTGCTGAATACCCATTTATATAAAAAAACTTTCATTTAATCTTAAAATTTCCTCCAATTATTTTCTTTTAATTCTCGTTAAATAATTTTTACACAGATTAACACCATGTTAATTTTTATTAAGAGGCAGAGGAAGAAGAAGCACGAAACGAGAAAAGAGAAATGCTTTGCTTTTATTGTTTGGTTATGCAAATTTTATACAATAAAAAACAGCCTTAATGTAGGCTATTAAAAATGTCTGGTGGTGTATTATTGTGTGAGAGAAGAGTGGAAGGAGGGAATGAATGCTGGCAATGGTAATTAGAAATAGATGTAGTTGGAATTTAGATTAAATTAAATGAGGCAAGACAGAACATAATTTATAGCATGAAAACGTTAGCTGAATTGATATTTTCGATAGAAAAACTTAGCTGAATTGATGTTTGCTCATAGAAAAAGTTGGAAGAATTATTTTTGCCTATGAAAAACTTTGCTGAATTGATTTTCTGTATGAAAAATCGTAGCTGAATTGGATTTTTCTGCAGAAAAATTCATATGATATGCTTTTTCCTTTGGAAAACTGTTGCTGAATTAAGTTTAACTGCAGACAAACTTAGCTGGATTGCATTTTTTCCATAAGAAAAGTTAGCTGAATTGTGTTTGAGTTGAGTTTTTCCGTAGGAAAACTTAACTGAATTTACTTCAATTAAGAAACAGAGAGGTAAATCGCCGTTTGTAATAGAAAATGTTAGCTGAATTGAGGTATTCGATGAGAAAAGTTAGCTGAATTGAATTTTTCTATAAGAAAAGTTAGCTGAATTAATATTTTCTGTATAAAAGTTTAGCTGAATTGAGTTTTTCAATAAGAAACGTTTGCTGAATTGACTGTAACATTAAAATAATTAAGGTAAATGACCGTTTTTATTAGAAAATGTTACCTGAATTGAGGTTCTCGATGAGAAAAGTTAGCTGAATTGCATTTTTCTATAAGAAAAGTTAGCTGAATTAATATTTTCGGTATAAAAAGTTAGCTGAATTTATATTTTCTGTATAAAAATTTAGCTGAATTGAGTTTTGCAGTAAGAAACGTTAGCTGAATTGACAGTAAATTTTAAAAGTAAGATAAAT
Organism: Musca vetustissima; assembly: GCF_032173495.1. Classification (NCBI taxonomy): domain Eukaryota; kingdom Metazoa; phylum Arthropoda; class Insecta; order Diptera; family Muscidae; genus Musca; species Musca vetustissima. The sequence continues at coordinate 1,374 of NW_026879046.1, forward strand.
TGCCGTTTTTAGTTGAAAATATTAGTTGAGGTTTTCGATGTAAAAGGTTAGCTTAATTAACGTTTTTCATAAGAAATTTTTGCTGAATTGAAGTTTTCCGTAAGAAAATTTAGCTGAATTGAGTTTTTCAGAAAGAAAGTTTAGCTGAATTGATTTTTTCATTAAGAAAAGTTAGCTGAATGGAATTTTTCCGTAGAAAAACTTCGCTGAATTGACTTTTTCCGTAAGAAAAATGAGCTGTATGGATATTTTCGTAGAAAAGTTAGCTGAATTAAGGTTTTTATAAAAAAAAATAGCTGATTAAATGTTTTCCGTAAGGAAATTTAGCTGAATTGAATTTTTCAATAAGAAAAGTTAGCTGAATTGAGTTTTTCAATAAGAAAAGTTAGCCGAATTGAGTTTTCAGTAAAAAAAGTTAGTTGGATCGAGGTTTTCAGTAAGACAAGTTAACTGAATTGATATTTTCTGTATAAAAAGTTAGCTGAATTGAGTTTTTCAATAAGAAAAGTTCGCTGAATGGAATTCTTCCGTAGAAAAACTTCGCTGAATTGACTTTTTCCTTAGGAAAAATAAGAGTTATGCATATATTCGGTATAAAAAGTTAACTGAATTGAGTTTACCAGTAAGAAAAGTTAGCTGAATTGATTTTCAACTTAGGAAAAATAAGCGTTATGCATATATTCGGTATAAAAAGTTAGCTGAATTGAGTTTACCAGTAAGTAAAGTTAGCTGATTTGAGTTTTTCAGCAATAAAAGTTAGCTGAGTCGAGTTTTTCATTAAGAGAGGTCAGCTGAATTGAGTTTTTCTATAGAAAAAGTTAGCTGAATTGAGTTTTTCAGCAAGAAAACTTAGCAGAATTGAGATTTTTAATAAGAGAGGTTAGCTGAATTACGTTTTCTTGCGAAATATTCCTGCTGAATTAAATTTTTCCCTTGGATAAGTTGATAAGTTCCATTTTTCAAAAGAAAAACTCAGCTGAATTACATTTTTCCGCAGAAAAAAATTGCTGAATTAATGATTTCAGTAATAAAAAAAACCCGTTCTAAATATATTTCCCCTCCAAAACCTCTAAAAAATACTCCGTACTACATTACGTATACATGCTGACATTGATCATACGCCATGGCGTCCTCCAATAAAGCTACTTGAAATGTTTCATTAAGAATCTGTGGCATACTTTTAGGATTTATAAAGAAGAAAATGTACACTGAGAACGAAATCAATTAACTGTTTAACAATTTTTCATTTCAACTACCTTGAAATTGTTGCCGTTCTTCTTCTTCTTTCATGCATTGTGACGCAATAAAACCAATTTTCGCCAAACAATGAAATATTTTTTTTTCTCTTAAATTATTTTATTTCTACTTAATCACGTTTTTTGCTTCTAAATGAAAAAAGCATGAAGCAACAGAAGGAAGAAAACGATGAGAGAGATAGAGAAGAAGAAAACGATGAAACCAAAGAAATGATGCCATTAATCATCATCATCCATCGTAATTTTTTTTCTTTCCTTCTTTGTTTTTGCAACATTTTTCTTTTGGTTTTGTGGTCTAAATGCTATTGCAAAGTTTTGTGATATATATACTTCTAAGACAGTTATAGAAATGTATGTGTGTGTTCACACACATTACTGCAAATGAATTTAAAAATTTTCTCAGAGCCTTGGGACCTGCAAAAATTATTTTTTCCAGTAAATATCCACTTAAACATGATGAACTTGGAAGGAGAAGCCTTAATGAAGGGAGGAGGAGCAAAGAAGGGGTGGTCAAAATGATACACTTCTTGAAAAAAGGCTTAAGGATATACATGGAATGAATGACAATGGTTGGATGGCAGCCGACATTAGACCAACCACAAAGCTGATTTCGAAATGCTTGGCTAAATGGCGTCGACTGCCGTGTGTGTGCTGGTTTCGGTCGAACACGCTTGTCCTTCAGTGTGCAGAATTAAAGGCAATTTTTCTTTGGCATGTGACATAATCTGACCCAAGAGAAGATAAAGACGAAGAAGAAGATGTGTATAAATTTTGACATTGTAGCTAATTGTTTGGTTTTACAACAACAGCAACAAAAAGCTGGTTAAGGGATATGAAATACTGCAGATACGATGCTGACAATGATTTTAAACTCAATTCAGCTAAGTTTTTGGACATGATAAGGCAATTCAGCAGCATTTAGTTGTGGAAAAACATAATTCAGCTAAATTTTTTCATAAAAAATCACAATTCAGCAAAGATTTAAAAAAGAAAAAGCTAATTCAGCTCAGTTTTTCGACGTGATATGGCAATTCAGTAGACTTTGCTTATGGAAAACGACAATTCAGCTAATTTTTTTCATTTTAAACTCAATTCAGCTAATTTTTTCCACATGAAAACACAATTCAACAGACTTCGCTTATGGAAAAAAAATAATTCAGCTAATTTTTTCATAGAAAAATACAATTCAGCAAAGACGTTAAAAAGAAAAATTCAATTCTGCTAATATTTTCTAATGAAATTTTTAATTCAGCTAACATTTTATGTAAAACAAAATAACTCAGTTCACTTTCGATAAAGAAAATATATAGTTTACATAGTTACATAGTTTACTATAGAAAAACACAATTCAGCAAAATTTTGTTCAGAGAAAATGCAATTCTGCTGACTTTTATCCACAGAAAATATAATTCAGCTAACTTTTCTTAAGGAATAAATCTATTCAGCAAAGTTTTTTCATTAGGAAAACTCATTTCAGCAACATTTTATTATCAAAAAAATCAATTCAGATAACATTTTGGGGTGATAAATTCAGGGTGAATTCAGCTAACTTTTTCCGCAGAAAAACTTGATTCAACTAAATTTTTCTAAAGAAAAATTCAATTAAAATTTATTTTTTCAAAATAAAAATTCAATTCAGCTATAGTTTTCCAAAGAAAACTTCAATTCAGCTAACTTTTTCTCAAGAAAAATTCGTTTCCAAATTGATTTGCATTGGAAAAATTAATTCAGCCAACATTTTTTATAGAAAACTTCAATTCAGCTAGCTTTTTTCATTGAAAAACTCAATTCAGCTAACTTTTTTCATATAACAACTCAATTCAGCAAACATTATGATGTGAGAAAGTCAATTCAACTAACTTTTTTTTTATTGAAAAACTCAATTCAGCTACCATTTTTTTAATGAAAAATTCAATTCAGCTCACTATAGCTAAGAAAACTCAATTCAGCAAAGAGTTTGTAAAGGAAATCGCAATTCAGCTAACTTTTATTATGGATAAAGCCAATTCAGCTAACTTTTATTATGGATAACGTCAATTCAGCTATTTTTTCCATAGAAAAATATAATTCAGCTGACTTTTTCCATTAAGAAACACAATTCAGCTATATTTTTAAAGCAAAAACTCAATTCACTAAAATGTATCTTTCGAAAAATAACAATTCAGCAAAGTTTTTCACATTATTTTACAAAAAACTAAATTCAGCTAACTTTCCTATGCTAATTTTTAATTTAGCGTACTATATATCTCCCCAACAAGCAATTCAGCTAGTTTTTTTTTCCAGTGATAAACTCAATTCAGCTAACTGTTTCTTCCGAAAAAGTCAATTCAGCTAGCTTTTTCTAACGAAAAATGTAGTTCAGCTAACTTTTTCTCATGATAAATATAATTCTGCTAACTATTTTTAATGAAACATTTAATTCAGCTATATTTTCCTATAGAAAAATTCAATTCAGCTAAATTTTCTTATCGAAAAACTCAATTCAGCTAAGTTTTCTATGCAAATACTTAAATTTTGCTAACTATATATCTTGAAAAATGCAATTCAGCTAAGTTTTTTTCAGTGATAAACTCAATTCAGCTAACCGTTTCTTCTTAAAAAATCCATTCAGCTAACAGTTTCTAATAAAAAGTTGAATTCAGCTACGTTTTCTTAAAGATAAATATAATTCAGCTAACTTTTTTTAATGAAAAATTTGATTCAGCTATATTTTCTTATAGAAAAATTCAATTCAGCTAAGTTTTCTTATCGAAAAACTCAATTCAGCTAACTATTATATGCAAATATTTCAACTTTGTTAACTATAGCTCTTGAAAAAGTTAATTCAGCTAAGTTTTTTTAGTTATAAACTCAATTCAGCCAATTGTTTCTAATAAAAAATTTAATTCAGCTAACTTTTTGTAAATAAAAACTCAATTCAGCTAACTTTTCTTATAGAAAAATTCAATTTAGCTATCTTTCCTTATAGAAAAACTAAATTCAGCTATCTTTTCTTAAAGAAAAGCTCAATTAAGCTAATTTTTCTTAGAGAAAAACTCTATTCAGCATAGTTTTTTTCATTGAAAATCCCAATTCGGCTAATCTATTCCTTTGTAAAACTCGATTCATCAAACTTTTTTTATTGAAAAACTCAATTCGGCTAACTTTTCTTATAGAGAACCTCAATTCAGCTATCTTTTCTTATAGAAAAACTCAAATCAGTTAAGTTTTCTTAATGAAAAACTTAATTCAGCTAAGTTTTCTTATTGAATAACTCAATTCAGCTAAGTCGTCTTATTGAAAAACTCAATTCAGCTAACTTTCTTATAGAAAAATACAATTTAGTTTATTTTTCTTATAGAAAAACTTAATTCAGCTAACCTTTTTCACACAAAAACTCAATTCAGCTAACTTTTCTTATCGAATAACTCAATTCAGCTAAACTTTCAGATAGAAAATCATAATTAGGTTTAGTTTTTTCATCGAAAATGCCAATTCAGCTAATCTTTACCTTTGAAAAACTCAATTCAGCTACGATTTCGTATAGAAAAACTCAATTCAGCTACGGTTTCTTATATATAAACTCAATTCAGCCAACTTTCCTTACAGAAACCCCCAATTCAGCTAACTTTTTTGATCGAAATAGTCAATTCAGCTAAGCTTTCTGATAGAAAATCATAATTCAGCCTAGTTTTTTTCATCGAAAATCCCAATTCAGCTCATCTTTTCCTTTGAAAAACTCAATTCAGCAAATTTTTTTCTTATGGAAAAAATCAATTTAGCAATTTTTTCCACAAAAAATGCCTTCTTCTTTAGTTTTGGCAACCACTAGTTATTCCCATTCAGCTTTTTGATTTTTATTTTCCACTTTTCAAACTAATTACTGACAGTCCAATGACTTTCAAACTATTTCATTTCATTTTTTTCTTCTATCAATAAACCACTTAATTAAGTATTCCAGTTTAGCCAGGAAGGAGATTTGTGTAATTGTTGTTTGTGGCAAACATCAGCATGCCAAGAAGCAGGAAAAGTTTTGAGATTTCCCTTAATATCAAAACTAATTAAGGGAAAATTTATATTGGGAATTAAGATTAAGATGCGGTGTGTTTGCCAAGAAGGCAGCTTTGAGGTGCTTGGAAAAGAAATTAAAAAATTAAATGAAGTATATTTTTAGGCTACTTGAAAAAAGGAAAATAAATTTATTATGAAATTTTTTAATAAAATATTTACATACAAAATATTAGTAAATTGTTCATTCAAGAGCAATTTGAAACCACTCAACAAAGGAAAACAAATTTAAATAAATATATTTATAGCATACCTTTAGGCTGTTTACGAAATAACATATGTTATTGCATAAGCAATTAAAATAATATTTGATTTATTTATTTTCCAGAGAAAATCGATTATTTGGCAGCATATTTTTTGGATGCAGTGATTTCATAGAATAATAAAATTTAGCTGAATTGAGATTTTTACAGAAAAGCTTTGCTGAATTGTGGTTCTCTATAGAAAATCTTAGCTGAATTCATGTTATCTGTAGACTGACTTATCTGAGATGCATATTTCATCAAAAAAAATTTTGCTGAATTGAGTTTTTCCATGAGAAAACTTAGCTGAATTTCAGATTTATATTTAAAAGCTAAGCTGAATTGTAATTTTATATAGAAAACTATAGCTGCATTACATTTTCGTTACAAAAATTTGAATTCTTTTCTTCACAAAAAGTTAGCTGAATCGTGTTTTTCTTCACATAAAGTTAGCTGAATTGCGATTTTGATTATAAATACATAGCTGAATTGTATTTTTCTTCACAAAAACTAATCTGTACTCTGGCTTTTGTTATAAAACCCCAGCTGAATTGTGTTTTTCTTATAAAAACTAAGCTGAATTTTCGTATTTCCTTATAAAAATCCTGCTGAATTATGTTTTTCTAACGAAAAACTAAATTAAATCGCGGTTTTCGTTATAAAAACCTAGCTAAATTGTGTTTTACTTCACAAAAAGTTAGCCGAATTACGATTTTCGTTATAAAAACCTAGCTGAATTGTGTTTTAATTTACAAAAAGTTAGCTGAATTACGTCTTTCGTTATAAAAACATAGCTGAATTGTAATTTTTTAAAGACAATCTTAGCTGAATTGTGATTTTCGTTATCAAATCCTATATATTGTATTGAAAACCTTTGCTGAATTGTGATTTTCAATACAAAAAGGTAGCTGAATTAAGTTTTTTCTGTATAAAAAATTAGCTGAATAAGGGGTTTAGGGATAAAACTTCTCTAAATTGTGTAAATCAATAGGAAAACTTTGCTGAATTGAGCTCTTCTTTAAAAAAACTAAACCTGAATCACCTCTTTTAACATTTCTTTTCTATTGCATACTTTTAGGTGTCGAGATTTGCCTTGAAGTCTTGAATTACATTTTCCTGTTGTTCATATTTCTTACATTTTACTCACTCCTCCTCCATAATTTTCCGAATATTAATCTAAACTCATTTAACCATAACAAATTTTAAAGCCTCACATCAACAACAACAAAATGTAACATTTTGTGTGGTTGAGGTTACGTGTTGGCAACACCAACGCACAACATGTTTTTACAATTTTCCCTATTTCTGTGATATATTCTAATTCTGGTCTGACGCATGTGGCATTCGTAAAACCATGAGCTGAACATCACCGAGAAAGAGAGAGAGTATGACAGGCAGGCAGAGAGGAATGAAATACGTGCTCCGGGATATATTTTTGGGGAGATAATAGGGTGGTCGGATCATAACATGAAAATTGATTTTTTTTAAATAAATAAAACAGCAATTCAGCTAATTTTTTTTAGGATAGAAAAGGTAAAATGTGTGGAGTTTTTCAATAGAAAAAATAAAATTCAGCAAAAAAAAATCTTTTTGACTAAAAAAAATGCAATTCAGCAACGATTTTCTATCGAAAAACTCAATTCAGCAAAGTTTTTGTACTGAAAAACACAATTCAGCGAAATTTTTTTACAGAAAAACTCAATTCAGCAAGAATTTTCTTTCGAAAAACTCAATTCAGCAAGTTTTTTCTATAGAAAAACTCAATTTAGCAAGGTTTTTCTATAGAAAACCCCAATTCAGCAAAGTTTTTCTACAGAAAACCACAATTCAGCAAGGTTTTTCTATCGAAATCCCCAATTCAGCAAAGTTTTTCCTTCAAACAACAAGAAAAACGAAGGTGAATTGCGATCTTCGTTATAAAAAACTTGCTGAATTGTGTTTATCTTCACAAAAAGATAGCTGAATTGCGATTTTTATTATAAAAAACTAGCTGAATTGTGCTTGTATTAATAAAAACATAGCTGAGTTGTGTTTTACTATATAAAAACCTAGCTGAATTGTGTTCTTTTTCACAAAAACTAAGCTGAATTTCGTTTTTCGTTATAAAAACCTTGCTCAATTGTGTTTACCTTGCGGAAAAGTTAGAAGAATTGCGGTATTCATTATAAAAATATAGCTAAATTGTTTTTTCTTGACAAAAATATAGCTGAATTTCTATTTTCGATATATAACCCTAGCTGAATTCCAGTTTTTTACAGAAAAACTAAGCTGAATTGAAGTTTTGGTTGTAAAACCCCAGCTGAATTGCGATTTTCGTTATAAAATCCTAGCTGAATTGTGATTTTCGTTACAAAATCTTAGCTGAATTGCGATTTTCGTTATAAAACCCTTGCTGAATTGTGTTTATCCTCACAAAAAGTTAGCTGAATTGCGATTTTCGTTATAAAAACCTAGCTGAATTGTGTTTATCCTCACAAAAAGTTAGCTGAATTGTGGTTTTCGTTATAAACACCTTGCTGAATTGTGTTTATCTTCACAAAAAGTTAGCTGAATGGCGATTTTCGTTATAAAATCGTAGCTGAATAGCATTTGTATACCGAAAACAAAGCTGAATTGCTATTATTGTTATAAAAAACTCGCTGAATTGTGTTTATCGTTATAAAAAGTTAGCTGAATTGAGATTTTCTTTATAAAATTCTAGCTGAATTGTGATTTTTCGAAGAAAATCTTAACTGAATTGCGACTTTCGTCATAAAAATCTAGCTGAATTGTGTTTATCTCGAAAGAAAGTTAGCTGAATTGCTATTTTCGATATATAAATCTAGCTGAATTGCAGATTTTGTTATAAAACCCAAGCTAAAATGTGATTTTCTGATGAAAATCTTAGCTGAATTGCAATTTTCATAAGAAAACCCCAGCTGAATTGCGATTTTCCGAAGAAAATCTTAGCTGAATTCCATTTCTCCACAAAAAATCTTCGCTGAATTGCAATTTTCATAAGAAAACCCCAGCTGGATTGTGTTTTTCCAATGACAAACTTTACTGAATTGAATTTTGAGACGGAAAACCTTAGCTGAATAGCTATTTTCGTTATGAAAACTTGTCTGAATTATATTTTTATAAATAAAAAATTAACCGAATTTTAATCTCTATTATCCCTAATATTCTCCTTTATGATAGCACATACCCCCCCGTGAAGCATGTCCTGTCAAATGCCATTACATCCAAAAACACATGCGGCTTGGTTTACATGTACAAGAGTAAAGGTTAGGCTGGCTATGCGTGACTGGGTCACATCAAGGTAGTACATATGTAAAATATGTACATATGTATGTATGAATGTACACATACACACAAAGGTTGTATGTGTGCAAGTTAATGTGTTAATCAAGGTGTGAAATATTTACAAGAACAACAAAAACTTGCCACCACAATGAATTAATCGGAAACCAAGGTTTAAGAATTTTTTGATATCAAGAACAAAAATTTGTATCCTTGGAGGTCATTTGGATCAAGGATCACAATGGTATGGAGTCATCAGGAAGAAGGATCTGTTTCGGTTATGAAGCCTTGAATCTATGTTGCCTCAATGAAACCTTCTTTTAAAGGTCGCTATAAAATAGGGAGGAAACCCAGAGCTCCTTATTTACCCCTCCATAAGACCCAGTATTTTTTTCTGCGGACTGGGGAAATCTCTCCTTCAAAATTTCGTTCTTGCCTACCCTTCCTTATTTTTATTTGAACTTTAGCCTGTGCGTGTTTTGTCACGATAAATCACGATTTAATAAAATAAATATTAGTATTCTCCTCTCGTTGTTCCTCCTAAAAGTATGCAACATTTTTTATAGCTATTTATTTTCACATGGCCGCCTTCTTCATTATTCAAGCTCTTGGAAGAGAAACGAAAATAATTTATAAATTATTAATGAACAGAACGAAGCAGTTGCCCTGCAGTTGGATTTATTTATAGCCAGGACAAGAATTGAATATAATTTATTAAAGGCTACTTTTAGGCATTTGCGAATGTCAACAAAGGCCGCCAATGGAGGGAGAGAGAGGGAGGAAGTCAGAATATTAAATGGTCACAAAGGGGATGATTTCGAAAAAAAGAAGCTTCCTTAAAGAATTTATTACAGCAAAGAAATAATGAAGGATCTCAAAGGGAAAAAATCAACAAAAAGTGTTGCCTATTTTTAGGCAACCCAAAAAATAAAATTCCAATAAATATTTAATATCTATAAAATTAATTGACAGGAAAAACTCCCAAATGCACGTGAGCAAATATTGACAAATTACCTTAACTCTTAAAGTCAAGAAAAGCAAATCTATACAAAAGTGTTGCCTATTTTTAGGCACCCAAAAAATAATTTTTCTTTAAATATTTTATTATTAGAGAAAAACAAAAATTCCACACAGGTGTGTACTACAAATTTTTTGAAAATTACTTTCACCTAGTTTTACTTCCTTTAGGTTTTTGGAAATTTTACTCCTCCTCACCCTCCCTCCATTGCATGTTTGAGGCAAATTTACAACTTCTCTGGGGGTAACAAAAACCGCCAGAATGTTTGTGCATTTTACAAACTTTTCAGTTCGTTTGCCGTTTTTTTTTTTAATTTTGTTTCTTAAAGTAGTTTTTCTTCTCAACAACACAAGTGTGTCTTAATATTGTGTCAAGTATTGTAAATTGTTTGAAGTTTTTTTCTTCGAAAAATGAACTCCAAAAACAGGTGGGGTTGGAGGGCAAACAATTCCGCTTCAATGATTTAACAGCAAAGAAATAAAGTAAAGAAGAAGAAAAAGTGTTAAAAAGTTGCACGAAAATTGCCAAGGTATTAAGGTGTGAATTTTATGAGGACAAATAAACAAAAAAAAACGAACTAAAAACTAAATTATATATTGCATACTTTTATGGGGTGTTGGAAAATATGCACTATATGGTGCATACTTTTGGGGTAAAGAAAACAAAAACAATTTATTAAAATAAATGAAAAATATTTTCTGTGATTTTCTGGTGAAAAAAAAACTTAGCTGAATTGCAATTTTCTAGTTAAAAACTTAGCTGAATAAGCGCTTTTCAATAGAAAATCCATTTAGAATCAAAATTTTCTACAGTAACACATAGCCGAATTGGGTATTTCGTAGAAAAAACGTAGCTGAATTGAGTATATGATACAAACAACGTAGCTGAATTGAGTATTTCATTGAAAAAACTTAGCTGAATTGAGTATTTAATTTAAAAAACTTAACTGAATTAAGTATTTCATTGAAAAAACTTAGCTGAATTATGTATTTCATGGAAAAAACTTAGCTGAATTGAGTATTTCATAGAAAAAACGTTACTGAATTGATTATTTCATAGAAAAAACTTTGCTAAATTGAATATTCCATTGAAAAAACTTATCTGAATTAATTTTTTTAACAATAAAAAAAATAGCTAATTGCTAATAGCTATTGAAAATTTCTAAATTCCAATTTTCTACAGAAAAACGTTGCTGAATTGAGTTTTTCAATAGAAAACATTAGCTGAATTGAGTATTTCGTTGAAAAAACTTAGCTGAGTTCCGATTTTCTACACAAAAACTTTGCTGAATTAATTTTTGCAACAGAAAACATTAGCTGAATTGAGGTTTTCTATTGAAAACATTAGCTGTATGATGGTATATAATACGAAAATTTAGCTGAATTAATTTTTTCTAATTAAATAGTTAGCTGAATTGGGATTTTCAGTGGAAAAGCATAATTAATTGAATTTTTATTCAGCTAAATTGAGTTTGTCTTTATAAAAAGCTAGCTGAATGGAGGTTTTCCTTGGAAAAAGTTAGCTGAATTCAATTTTTCATCATAAAAAGTGAGCTGAATTAACTTTTTCATTACAAAAAGTTAGCTGAATTAACTTTTTCATTACAAAAAGTTAGCTGAATGGAGTTTTTCATTATAAAAAGTTTGCTGAATTAACGTTTTCATTATAAAAATTCAGCTGAATTAACATTTCATCATAAAAAGTTAGCTGAATTAAAGTTTGCTGAATTAGCATTTCCTACATAAAAAGATAGCCAAATGGAGTTTTTTATTCGAAAAAGTTAGCTGTATTCGTTTTTTTTCATTATAAACAGTTTGCTGAATTGAGTTTCTTTACAGAAAAAGTTAGCTGAATTGGGTTTCTGAAAAAAAAGTTAGCTGAATTGAGTTTTTTATTAGAAAATGTTTGCTGAATTTAATTTTTCATTATAAAAAGTCAGCTGAATAGAGTTTCTGTACATAAAAAGTTAGCTGAATTGAGTTTACGAACATAAAACGTTAGCTGAATGGAGTTTTTCCTTAGTAAAAGTTAGCTGAATTAACTTTTTCATTATTAAAATTCAGCTGAATTAACGTTTTCATCATAAAAAGTTAGCTGAATTGAGTTTCAGTACATAAAACGTTAGCTGAATTCGTTTTTTCATTGTAAAAAATTAGCTGAATTGAGTTTCTGACCATGAAAAGTTAGCTGAACGGATTTTTTCATTATAAAAAGTTAGCTGAATTAATTCTTCATTGTAAAATGTTAGCTGAATTGAGTTTCTCAACATAAAAACTTAGTTTTATAAAAAATTAACTATCTTTCATTTTTCATTATAGAAAGTTACCTGAATTCACCTTCAGAAAATTAAGTTTCTATATATAAAAATGTAGCTGAATTAACTGCTGAATTGATATTTCGTGCACAAAAACCTAGTTGAATTGATATTTTCTTTATAAAAATCTTTATCGCTTAAGTTACATTTTTTATCAAAAAACGAAGCTGAATAAAAATTTTCATAGACCAAAATTTTGCTGAATCATACAAAATTTGAATTTCTTCCTTTTATTCATAAGGATTGTACATTTTAATATATTATATTCCTTGCTCGGGTCCTCTAAATAACAAAAATATGACATTCATTTAATTTCAGCCTAAAAATAGGCAACAATTTTTACAATTATTTATTTTTAATTTAATTTGTTATTCTAAAGGCAATTTTAAAAATATGTTTGTAATTTTTTTTCACAAAAATAATTCAAATCGTCGACCATACGTTCCTTTTTCTAAAATTATCCCCGAACTTAGTCATAATTAACCTAAAAGTATGCCACAAAAATATATCATCAGCAATTATAAAAAGAAGTACAGTTGTGTGGACAAATTTTTTACCTCTAGCTGCTACAATTTATTTCTGTTTTTTTTTACTATTTTTGCAAAATGTCTGCCCGTTGGCATTTCGCGTTGTGACATTTATCCACCCAGCAAATAAAATTAAATGCAGCCCAAAAGCTAACAACAATAACAGCCTAACAACAAGAGCTGGGAAAAAACTGAATTTCCAGGGGAAAGAGAGCGAGAGTGATGGAAAGGGAGAGAGAGGAAAAGGGAGTAAAGGAAAAATACTGACAAGTTGATGACTAACTACGACAGCCTATGGCGGTCACTGTGTCACTCTGTCATCAAAAAAACTACGGCTCAAGTAAAGCCGAGCAATGGGAACTCACACACACGGGAAATGTGTGTGTGCGTGAACAAAAATAAACAGCAGCAGCAACAACAATGTATATCCAGAGTTTTAAGGTTAATCCAGTCAACAGTAGCAGCAAATGCCAAAAAGTATGCCAGTATTATTACTGGCTGGTGGATGGATAGACAGGTGGGTTAGGTCACTGGGTAGGTAGGTAGGTTGGGTTGATAGCTCTGAAGAATTGTAAAGCAAATTACCAAAGTAAATGGCCTTCAAGGATATTTACTTTGAGGACTTTTAAAGGAATTCTATATAAGGATTTTCTTTAAGGATAGAACTTCAAGGGCATAGAATGTGAACTTTTAGATCAAATAAAAATAAAGATGAATACCTTTTCCGATAGAAAATATTATATAGATAATTTTTTATATATAAATAATACCTAGATAACTTTTTCGATAAAAAATGTTATTTAGATAATTTTTCTTAATATTTTCTAGATAAATTTTAATTGCAGAAATAATTATCTATATAATTTTTTCATATAAAAAGTTTTATGTACATAGTTTTTCTTATAGAAAATATTATCTAGATACACTTTTCTCATAAAAAACATCTAGATAAATTTTTCTTATAGAAAATATTATCTATAAAATATTTTCTTAAAGAAAATATTTTTTTACAAGAAATATTGTCTAGACAATTTATTCTTAAAGAAAATATTATTTAGATAATTTTTTTATACAAAATATTGTGAAGGTAATTTGTTTCTATTTAAATATTATCTAGATAATAGTTTATTAAAGCAAATTTAAGTTATTAAAGCAAATTTAAGAAAAATTTATCTAGCTAATATTTTCCAAAACCAATTATCTAGATAAAATTTTCTAAAACCAAACGTAATCTAGATAATATTTTCATTAAAAAAAAATATTTCATTATAAAATATTTTCATTATAAAAAATTTTATCTATCATATGAAAATATTTTCTATATACTTATTTTTCGATAATTTGTATAAGAAAAAATATATAGATAATATAATATAGGGAATATTATATAGATAATTTTATAGATAATTTTATAGATAAATTTTTCATATGAAAAATTTTGTGTTAACAATTTTTTCTTATAGAAAATATTATCAAGATTTTTTTTATAAAACACATTATTTATATAAGTTTTTCTTATAAGAAATATCATCTAAATATTTTTTCTCATAGAAAATATTATCTAGATAAATGTTTCTTATGGAAAAAAATCATCTATCATTCTTTTAAAAAATAACATCTAGATAATTTTTTCTTATGGAAAACATTATCTTCATAATTTTTTTATGGAAAATATTATATAGATAATTTTTTCTTATGGAAAATATTATATAGATAATTTTTTTATGGAAAATATTATCTAGATAAATTTTTATTATAGAAAATATTATGTAGATAAATGTTTCTTATAGGAAGTATTATCTAAGTAATTTTTCTTATAGAAAATATTATCTAGATAAAATTTTCTTATAGAAAATATTATCTAGATAAATTTTTCATATAGAAAATATTATCTTGATACACTTTTCTTATAGAAAATCTTTTAAAAATTATTTATTTTTATAAAAATATTATCTAGATAATATTTCCTTATAGAGAATAGTATGTGAATAACTTGTTCTTGTATAAAATATTATCTAGATAATTTTGTCCTATAGAAAATACAATACAGATAATTTTTTTCTTACAGAAAATATCAAATACATTACTTTTTCTGTTAGAAAATACTATCTAGATAATTTTTCTTATAGAAATTACTATCTATATAATTTTTTATTATAGAAAATATTATCAGGATAATTTTTCGTGAGGAAAATTTGTGTATATTATTTTTTTTTTCAAACGAAAAGATTATCTAGTGTGTTTAAAAAAATTATCTAGATAATTTTTATTACCTTTGTATGTATTCATTTTTAAAACTTTTATTTTTAATTTATTAAGTTCCATATTATCTTCACAAAAAAATCAAGGTCATCAAGGCCTGCACACCAAAATAAACCTGCATATCATTAATTACAAAATCCATATAATTAATTATAAACTACGCAGCCTAAATGTAGGCAACGTTCTTCGCTGTGTGCAATAAATTTTCTGCAATGTCAATGAAAACGAGTTCAGGGTTGTGGACAAAGGCAAAAAAAATAAATGGTCAACGTTTTGTAACAAAAAAATGTAACACTTTTTTTGTTGGAACCCATAAACTGCCAATTAAATGGCTTGCTTTTTTTAATAAAATACAACCAGCCTAAAAGTAGGCATGTTAAATTTAATTGCTTATTAAATACATGCAAAGTACAATTTAAATGGCTACTATTTGAAAATTGTATTTTATATGGTTATTTAATGAAAAAGTTTTTGATGTTTTGTTGTTGTGGAATATTAAATAATGGAAAAAGGATATTTTGTTTCCGTAACGCATAAATGTAGGCCACAAAAACAAATGAATAAGTGAAAATTGTAAACAAACAAAAATAACAAAATTGAAATTGTTGTTTTAAAATTTTGTTTACAAAAATAAATATTTTTATGTTCGAAAAATTCTTGGAATTATTTTGGCCGGCCCAAAAAAATTTTTGTTCATTTTGATTTCCCCGAATCGAGGAGTTATCTTTTCAATGCTGAAAAAGGAAATTTCTGGTAGAGTTGAAATGTTTTCCTAGGAAATTGTTCTTTTCATCAGAATGGCAATTAAAACATTTATATAATTTATTCGTTAGAATATCCAAAAATTTGAGATATGTCACGTACGATGTTTCAATGTAATTCCAGAGAAATTGAAAATCTCAGCCTAAAAGTATGTGATGGTGGGAAAAATAAGGAAATTAAATTCTAGAGAAATTTTTACATAAAAAATTAAGGACAATAAATTTAATATGAACTATTTTCGCATTTGAAAATTAGTTTCAGGTGTAAAATTGAACAAACATTTATTAGGTTTCGCTTATCCAAAAAACCCATAAAACCCAACATCCTCTCCCCACCAAAACTAAATCTCAAATCTTATCAAATTTCCTTGTGATTTTCCATCAGCAACAAAAAAAAACAAATAAAACACAAATCTTTATGACAGATTTATTTTTATGGCACATCATCAACAACTATTTTTAAAGCTCATTATCCCTCATAGCTATTCAATTTAGAGTCACGGGCATGCCAAGGCCATTATTTGTTTTTGTCTTTGCCGAAGAAGAGTTACCAAAAACAAAAATTGAGCTGTTTTTTTGGTAACCCGTGCATTTCAACATGCTATCATTATAATATTCGTTATTGTTGTTATTGATAAACAATAACAAATAAAAAATGTCTTAAATTACTTCACAAAATTTGTTGATAAAGAAGAAGCAGAGGAAGACGAAGACAATGAAAGTACTTGAAGAGACATGAAAGTACGATAATTGCGGCTTGATTAGAATTTGATTGGATATTGGCACAGGGACAAGAAAATGAATGTAATGTGGTTCGAAAAAATTATCTAGATTATATTTTTATAAGGAAAAGATTATCTAGATAGTATTTTTTATAAGAAAAAAAATAAAAATAAAATAATCTAGATAATATTTTTATAAGAAAAAAATATTTAGATAATATTAGATAAATTATCTAGACAATATTTTCTATAAAAATATTATCTAGATATTATCTAGATAATATTTTCTATCAAACAATTATCTAGATAATATTTTCTATAAAAACAATTATCTAGATAATATTTTCTGTAAAAAACAATTATTTAGATGATATTTTTATAAGAAAAACCTACCTAGATAAAGTTTTCTATAAGAAAAAATTAACTAGATAATAATTTTATAAGAAAAAAATTATCTGGATAAAATTTTCTATAAAAAAATATCTAGATAATATTTTATATAAAAAAATAATCTAGATATCTGAAAAAAAAAATCTGAGCAATATTTTCTATAAGAAAAAAATCTCTATATAATATTTTCTGAAAAAAATTATTTAGATAATTTTCCTCTAAAAATAATTAAAAGATAATATATTCTATAACAAAAATTATCTAGGTAACATTTTGTATAAGAAAAATTATCCAGATAATATTTTCTATAGGCAAAAATGATCTAGATAATATTTTCTATAAGAAAAAAGGATATAGAAAATATTTCATAGAAGAAAAAATTATCTAGATAATATTTTGCATAAGAAAAATATATCTAGATTATATTTTCTGTAAAAAATATCTAGATAATATTTTCTATAAGCAAAAATTATCTAGATAATATTTTCTATAAAAAAATAATTATCCAAATAATATTTTCTATAAAAAAATAATTATCTAAATAATATTTTCTATAAAAAAGGTTATCTAGATGATATTTTTTATAAGAAAAAATAATCTAGATATCTTTATAAAAAAAATGTCTAGATCGTATTTGTATAATAAGAAAATGTTTTCCATAAAAAATGTCTAGATAATATTTCTTAAAAGAAAAATTTCTCTAGATAATTTTTTAAATCGTAAAGACAGTATTTTCTACAGCAAAAATTATCCAGATAATATTTTCTATAAGAAAAAAGATATAGAAAATATTTCATAAAAGAAAAAATTATCTAGATAATATTTTCTATAAGAAAACATATATAGAAAATATTTTATATAAGAAAAAATTATCTAGATAATATTTAGCATAAGAAAAATATATCTAGATAATATTTTATATAAAAAGAATATCTATATAATATTATCTACAAGCAAAATTTATCTAGATACTATTTTCTATTAGCAAAAGTTATCTAGATGATATTAACTATAAAAAATAGTTGTCTAAATATTATTTTCTATAAAAAAAAGTTATCTGGATGATATTTTTTATAAAAAAATAATTATCTAAATAATATTATCTATAAGAAAAAAATAATCTAGATATTTTTATAAAATGTCTAGATCGTATTTGTATAATTAGAAAAAATTATCGAGATTATATTTTAAAGTAGAAGAAAAAAATATCTAGATAACATTTTGTATAAAACAAAATTATGTAGATAATATTTTATATAAGAAAAAAATATTTGGATAATATTTTATATAAGAAAAATCATCTATATGATATTTTCTAAAAGAAAAAATTATCTAGATAATATTTTCTATGAGAAATAATAATCTAGATAATATTTTCTAAAAGAAAAAAACATATAGATAATATTCCTTTAAGCAGAAATTGTCTAGATAAAATTTTCTATGAGAAAAAATTATCTAGATAATATTTTAATAAGAAAAAATTATCTTAGTAATATTTTCTATAAGAAAACATATCTAGATAATATTTTATATAAGAACAAATTATCTAGATAATATTTTGCATAAGAACAAATTATTTAGATAGTATTTCCTGATAAGAAGAAAGTTATCTATAAAATAATTTTATGAAGAAAAATATTTAGATAATATTTGTATAGAAAAATTATCTAGATATTTTTTTAAAAGAAAAAATTATCTAATATTTACTATAAGAAATACTATCTAGCTCATATGTTCAGTAGTAAAAAAATTATCTAGATAATATATTCTATAAGAAAAAAATTATATAGATAATATTTTCAAGAAGAAAAATTTATCTAGATAATATTTTCTTTAAGAAAAAATCATCTTATATGCTATAAGAAATAAATTATGTTGATAATATTTTCTATAAAAAAATCTGAAAATATCATCTGTGAAAAAATATCTAAATAATATTTTCTACAAGACACAGTTTTATAGATAATATTTTTTATATGAAAAATTATCTAGATAATATTTTCTTTAAGAAAAAAATTATCTAGATAATATTTTCTTTAAGAAAAAAATTATCTAGATAATATTTTCTTTAAGAAAAAAATTATCTTCTTTGCTACAAGAAAAAATTACCTTCTTTGCTACAAGAAAAAATTATCTAGATAATATTTTCTAAGAGAAATAAATCGGATATTATTTTCTATAAGAATAAAATTATCTATATAAGAAAAAATTTTCTGACAATATTTTCTATGAAAAAAGTTATATAGATAATATTTTTTATAAGAAAATTTTATAGATATTTTCTGTAAGAAAATTTATTTCGATAATATTTTTGTAAAAAAAAATATCTAGATAATATTTTAAGTAAAACAAATTATCTAGATAATATTTCCAATGCAAAAAATATCTAGATAATATTTTCAAATTATCTAGATAATATTTCGAATACAAAAATCATTTATATAATATCTCCTGAAAGAAAAAAAATTATCTTTTCAAAAAGAAAAAAATTATCTAGATAATATTTTTTAGGAAAATTTATATCAAAAAAATATTTTTTCTTCTAAAAACAATTATTTTTCTTCACCACAATTTGTTGTTGTTGTTGTATTTTCTTAAAGCCTCCTTAGATTTTTTTCGCCAACTTGCGTGACATTGTTTCTTTTTATCGTAACCTTGGGTTCCTAATACGGTTTAGAAAACAAACCAAGAAATAAATGAAGGAATAAAAAAAAACAGAGAGAAAATAAACAATTCCCCATCACGTGCCTAAGTGGGTGGCTGGCAGGCTGGCTCATGGCCTGCCTGGTAATCATAACAAAAAAGGCGCTATCGCCTTTTTTTCTAATGATGGCATGATGATGTTAGATTTGTCTGCTGTTTAGGCTTCTTCTTCTATATTTTTGTTCTTGCTAGGTGATTATGACTTCATGACAGCCGTAATGACTTGCTGTTCAAAGTTCTCCACCAACACGCAATATAATAATCTTAGAATAAGTTTGGCGGGGATTGGAAAACTTTTGGTTTGATAAAAGTTTCTCGTTACAAGAAATTTTCGGAAGATATAACAAAATAATTTCGAAATTTTCTTAAAAATCGATTTTTTTATTTTAAAATAAAATTGAGAATTTTTTTTTTAATCATTAAATTTTTAATTAAAAAAAATTCAATTAATTGAAATAATTTAACCAAAAAATTAGATACATTTCATCATCAAGCTGACACAGAAGATGATATCTTGTTTGATTTTGTCTGAAAAACAAACAAGCGAACACACAAAAAATACGTAAGTGTTTTAGATAAAACGGGCAAAAAATAACAACAAATAATTGTTGTTATAAAATTGTTTATATAGAACACCAGCCGAACCCATTTTTTTTTTTTTTTTTTTTTGCACAATTTTTTTTCTAAGCGATAAGAGCGAGTGCCGCTCGCTCTCTGTGGGTTTTGCTGACAATTAATTATTATTAAAAATATAACAAATAAATACATTTTACAATATCAAAAGGAAGGGGAGAGAAGTAGGGGGGTGCTGGTGGTGGTGATGTTAGGCTAGATAACTGAAATGCCGCCATATTACAACAAATAACAACAACTACGACAGCAACAACATGAAACGATATCTGGCACCTCATACATTTTTTTTTCCCACATTTTGACATCTGTCAGAGAGAATAGTAGAAGAAGAACCTATCTCTCCGATGACATTGAAATGAGTTTTTGGCAAAAGGGGAGGCAGAGAAGGTGGTGAATGGTGGCTCTGATGGTTGTCATTACCACACATCATCTTTGACGGAAGTACCGGAACAGATAAATACGATACCTTAACATTAACAGATGTGTAACAATGGATTCTGTGGTGAAAGAAAATATGTGATAAGGAATGTGTGTGTTTTTTGTTTTATAGCAGCAACAACAACAACTATATGATATAAGACAACAACAATAAGAAAGATAAGAATTTGTTTTTTTTCAGATAGACATTGAAATATTTTGTGGGAGGTTGGTATACACAATAGAAAAAATATTGATTTTTGAGGATGATTTTCTTTCAGATATTAAATTATCTACATAATTTTTCTTATAGAATATATTATCTAGATAATTTTTATTTATAGAAAATATTATCTAGATAATTTTTTCTTATAGAAAAATATTATCGAGATAATTTTTCTTATAGAACCTATTATCTAGTTAATTTTTTTATATAATAAAATTATGTAGATAATTATTTTTTATAGAAAATATTATCTAGATATTTTTTTCATATAGATAATATTATCTAGATATTTTTTTTATTGAAAATATTATCTAGATAATTTTTTTTATCTAGATAATTTTTTTATTGAAAAATTATAAAGAAAAATTTTTTATCTAGATATTTTTTTTTTTATAGAAAATATTATCTAGATAATTTTTTTTTCTATAGAAAAATGTATCTAGATAATTTTTTATTAGAAAATTTTATAGAAACATAATTTTTTTCTATAGAAAAATTTATCTAGATAATTTTTTTATAGACAAATTTATATAGATAATTTTTTTTTCTATAAAAAAATTTATCTAGATAATTTTTTTTCTATAGAAATTTTTTTATGGCAAAATATATTTTTTTTCTATGGAAAAATTTATCTAGATAATTTTTTTTCTATAGAAAAATTATCTAGATTAATAGAAAAATTGTATCTATATATTTTTTCTTTATGGAAAATTTTATCTAGACAATTTTTTTCTATGGAAAAATTTATCCGAATATTTTTTTTCTAGAGAAAAATTTATGTGAATATTATTTTTTGCTAAAAATTTATCTAGATAATTTTTTTCTATCAAAAAATTTATCTAGATAATTTTTTCTATAGACAAATTTATCTAGATAATTTTTTTCTATTAAAAATTTATTTAGATAATTTTTGCTATGGGAAAATTTATCTATATCTGTATAATTTCTTTCTATAGAAAAAAATTATGTGGAGATTTTTTCTCTATTAAAAATTTTGTCAATATAATTTTTCAGCTATTAAAAAAAATACCGGGATATTTTTTTTAAAAATATCTAGATAAATTTTTCCTATAGAACATTTTATCCGGATAATTTTTTATATAGAAAAGTTAATCCGGATAATGGTTTCTGTCATAAAAATGTATCCGTATACATTTTTTCCTGTTGCAAACGGATCGGGACAATTTTTACTTATAGAATAATTCATCTAGATAATTTTTACTTATAGAAAAATTCATCCGGATAATTTTAACTTATAGAAAAATTTATCTGGGTATTTTTTACTGATACAAAAATTTATCCACATATTTTTTTGGCTATAAAAAGTATCCGGATATTTTTTCTATAAAAAAATATATATCCGGACAAATTGGGAAATATAGGAAAATTTATCCGGAAAAATTTGTCTATAGGGAAATGTAACCCGATATTTTATTCATTTGAAAAATTTATCCGTGTATTTTTTCCTAATGAAAAAATATTATCGGTAATTTTTTCTTATAATAGAAAATATTATCTACATAATTTTTTCTTATATATAATTTGTATCTAGATAATTTTTTAGATAAAAAATATTATCTAGATAGTTTTTTCATATAGAAAATATAATCTAGATATTTTTCCTATAAATATGTCATCTAGACAATTCTTTCTTGTCAAGAAATATTATCTAGAAAATTTTTGCTTATAGAAAATTCTATCTAGATAATTTATTCTTATTGAAAATATTATCTATATAATTTTTTCTTATAGAAAATATTATCTCCAAAATATTTTTTTCATATTTTTTTCTTATAATTAATATTATCTAGATAATTATTGCTTAACAAAATATTATCTAGATAATTTTTTTGATTTAGTAAATATTATCTACATGTTCATTTCGGAAATAGAAAATGCTATCTACATAATTTGTTCTTATATATAATTTGTATCTAGATAATTTTTCTAGATAAAAAATATTATCATGATAGTTTTTTCTTATAGAAAATATAATCCAGATATTTTTCCTATAAATATGTTATCTAGATAATTCTTTCTTGTCAAAAAATCTTATCTAGATAATTTCTTCATATAGAAAATATCATCTAGATAATTTTTGCTTATATAAAATAAAAATCTATCTAGATAATTTTTGCTTATAGATAATACTATCTAGATAATTTTTCTTGTAGAATTTTCAATGAGAAAAATTATCTAGATAAATTTTGCTTATAGAAAATATTATCTAGATACTTTATGCTTATAGAAAATATTATAGATACTTTTTTTTTATTGGAAATACTATCCAGATAATTTTTGCTTATAGAAAATATTATCTAAATTAATGTTTCTTATCGTATTTTTAATTTTTTCATTAAGAAACTACTATCTAGATAAAAATTTTATCTAGATAATTCTTTCTTATCAACAAATGTTAGGTGGATTTTTTAAAATTAATTTTTTAGAGTGGAGGCGTGGATTTAAAAAAAATAATTTTTCGATACCTAGAATATGGCTGCATAGTTTTCAAAAAAACGTTATCCCGATATTTTTTACAGAAAAAAATTGTACGGATATTTTTCAAATAAAATATATATTTCAAAATATATATATGGATATTTTTCAAAAAAAAAAAAATATCCGGATATTGTTCGTAGAAAAAATTATTCGGATATTTGTCTAGAAAAAATTATCCGGGTCATTAAAATATCCAGATGTTTTTCAAAAAAAAATCGAATAATTTTTCAAAGTAAAAAAATTACCCGAAAAAAACAATAATAGAAAAAAATATTCGGATATTTGTCTAGAAAAAATTAACCGGTTCATTAAAATTATTCGAATATTTCAAAAAAAAATATCCGTATATTTTTTAAAGAAAAAAAATTATCCGGATATTTTGTATAGAAAAAAATTATCCGGATATTTTTTAAAAGAAAATATCCGGTTATTTTTTTCGTAAAAAAAATATCTCGATAATATTTTTCTAATTACCCGAATTCAATTTTTAAAAGAAAAAAATATCCGGATATTTTTCATAAAAAAAATTTTCCGGATAATATTTGTCAAAAAGAAATATCCGGATATTTTTCTTGAATTATATTATTCATATATTTTTTTCTTAAGAGAAAATTTATAGAGAATTTTTTTTTAATTATACCACACGATCTACCTTAATGTCCACTAAACTACAACGGGTATGAGTACATCAAGTATGATGACGACAACGATACAGAAGTAGACAACATGTGCGAACGGGTTGTTGGGTGCTTCACAATTTTTTATGTAAATTTTCTCAAGTACTAAAATACGAAACTTTAATAGCCATTTACATAGAGATATGCACACATACATATG
>NW_026879047.1:0-25356 GCF_032173495.1 Musca vetustissima
GTCCATATTGATTGACTTCGGGATAAGCGAACATCAGTTATTTGGAAATTATAAGAAGCAATTTGATTGTTTCGTAAGCCATTAACTTCGTTTACATATGAACGAATGAATGGATGTTCAAATGGGGTGGGACATATTAAATTCTACTGCAAAGGTAATTTATTATCGGTAATGGAAATTCCATTAATTGTTGAAATCAAATACAAATCCTGCAAACTTAAAATAAAGTTCGGAAGAAGCTGAAAAGAAATTATTCACGAAAATTTACTATTCAGCTCGGTTGAATAGGAATTTCTAAAAAAATGTATTATTCAGCTAGGCTAAAGAGGAATTTTCAACCAAAATTTAAAATTCAGCCAGGCTAAATAGAAATTTCCAACGAAAATTTACTATTCAGCCGAGCTACATAGAAAATTCCAGCAAAAATTTACTATTCAGTCAGGCTAAATAGAAATTTCTAACGAAAATTTACTATTTAGCCAAGCTGGATATAAATTTCAAACAACAATTTACAATTCAGCCAAGCTGGATATAAATTTCCAACAAAAATTTACAATTCAGCCAGGCTAAATAGAAATTTTCTAATGAAAATTTACTATTCAGCCAGGCTAAATAGATAATTTCTAATGAAAATTTACTATTCAGCCAGGCTAAATAGAAAATTTCTAATGAAAATTTACTATTCAGCCAGGCTAAATAGAAATTTTCTAATGAAAATTTACTATTCAGCCAGGCTAAATAGAAATTTTCTAATGAAAATTTACTATTCAGCCAGGCTAAATAGAAATTTTCTAATGAAAATTTACTATTCAGCCAGGCTAAATAGAAATTTTCTAATGAAAATTTACTATTCAGCCAGGCTAAATAGAAATTTTCTAATGAAAATTTACTATTCAGCCAGGCTAAATAGAAATTTTCTAATGAAAATTTACTATTCAGCCAGGCTAAATAGAAATTTTCTAATGAAAATTTACTATTCAGCCAGGCTAAATAGAAATTTTCTAATGAAAATTTACTATTCAGCCAGGCTAAATAGAAATTTTCTAATGAAAATTTACTATTCAGCCAGGCTAAATAGAAATTTTCTAATGAAAATTTACTATTCAGCCAGGCTAAATAGAAATTTTCTAATGAAAATTTACTATTCAGCCAGGCTAAATAGAAATTTTCTAATGAAAATTTACTATTCAGCCAGGCTAAATAGAAATTTTCTAATGAAAATTTACTATTCAGCCAGGCTAAATAGAAATTTTCTAATGAAAATTTACTATTCAGCCAGGCTAAATAGAAATTTTCTAATGAAAATTTACTATTCAGCCAGGCTAAATAGAAATTTTCTAATGAAAATTTACTATTCAGCCAGGCTAAATAGAAATTTTCTAATGAAAATTTACTATTCAGCCAGGCTAAATAGAAATTTTCTAATGAAAATTTACTATTCAGCCAGGCTAAATAGAAATTTTCTAATGAAAATTTACTATTCAGCCAGGCTAAATAGAAATTTTCTAATGAAAATTTACTATTCAGCCAGGCTAAATAGAAATTTTCTAATGAAAATTTACTATTCAGCCAGGCTAAATAGAAATTTTCTAATGAAAATTTACTATTCAGCCAGGCTAAATAGAAATTTTCTAATGAAAATTTACTATTCAGCCAGGCTAAATAGAAATTTTCTAATGAAAATTTACTATTCAGCCAGGCTAAATAGACAATTTTCTAATGAAAATTTACTATTCAGCCAGGCTAAATAGAAATTTTCTAATGAAAATTTACTATTCAGCCAGGCTAAATAGACAATTTTCTAATGAAAATTTACTATTCAGCCAGGCTAAATAGACAATTTTCTAATGAAAATTTACTATTCAGCCAGGCTAAATAGACAATTTTCTAATGAAAATTTACTATTCAGCCAGGCTAAATAGACAATTTTCTAATGAAAATTTACTATTCAGCCAGGCTAAATAGACAATTTTCTAATGAAAATTTACTATTCAGCCAGGCTAAATAGACAATTTTCTAATGAAAATTTACTATTCAGCCAGGCTAAATAGAAAATTTCTAATGAAAATTTACTATTCAGCCAGGCTAAATAGAAAATTTCTAATGAAAATTTACTATTCAGCCAGGCTAAATAGAAAATTTCTAATGAAAATTTACTATTCAGCCAGGCTAAATAGAAAATTTCTAATGAAAATTTACTATTCAGCCAGGCTAAATAGAAAATTTCTAATGAAAATTTACTATTCAGCCAGGCTAAATAGAAATTTTCTAATGAAAATTTACTATTCAGCCAGGCTAAATAGAAATTTTCTAATGAAAATTTACTATTCAGCCAGGCTAAATAGAAATTTTCTAATGAAAATTTACTATTCAGCCAGGCTAAATAGAAATTTTCTAATGAAAATTTACTATTCAGCCAGGCTAAATAGAAATTTTCTAATGAAAATTTACTATTCAGCCAGGCTAAATAGAAATTTTCTAATGAAAATTTACTATTCAGCCAGGCTAAATAGAAATTTTCTAATGAAAATTTACTATTCAGCCAGGCTAAATAGAAATTTTCTAATGAAAATTTACTATTCAGCCAGGCTAAATAGAAATTTTCTAATGAAAATTTACTATTCAGCCAGGCTAAATAGAAATTTTCTAATGAAAATTTACTATTCAGCCAGGCTAAATAGAAATTTTCTAATGAAAATTTACTATTCAGCCAGGCTAAATAGAAATTTTCTAATGAAAATTTACTATTCAGCCAGGCTAAATAGAAATTTTCTAATGAAAATTTACTATTCAGCCAGGCTAAATAGAAATTTTCTAATGAAAATTTACTATTCAGCCAGGCTAAATAGAAATTTTCTAATGAAAATTTACTATTCAGCCAGGCTAAATAGAAATTTTCTAATGAAAATTTACTATTCAGCCAGGCTAAATAGAAATTTGCTAATGAAAATTTACTATTCAGCCAGGCTAAATAGAAATTTTCTAATGAAAATTTACTATTCAGCCAGGCTAAATAGAAATTTTCTAATGAAAATTTACTATTCAGCCAGGCTAAATAGAAATTTTCTAATGAAAATTTACTATTCAGCCAGGCTAAATAGAAATTTTCTAATGAAAATTTACTATTCAGCCAGGCTAAATAGAAATTTTCTAATGAAAATTTACTATTCAGCCAGGCTAAATAGAAATTTTCTAATGAAAATTTACTATTCAGCCGGGCTAAATAGAAATTATCTAATGAAAATTTACTATTCAGCCAGGCTAAATAGAAATTTTCTAATGAAAATTTACTATTCAGCCAGGCTAAATAGAAATTTCCAACGAAAATTTACTATTCAGCTAGGCTAAATAGAAATTTTCTAATGAAAATTTACTATTTAGCCAGGCTAAATAGAAATTTTCTAATGAAAATTTACTATTTAGCCAGGCTAAATAGAAATTTTCTAATGAAAATTTACTATTTAGCCAGGCTAAATAGAAATTTTCTAATGAAAATTTACTATTTAGCCAGGCTAAATAGAAATTTTCTAATGAAAATTTACTATTTAGCCAGGCTAAATAGAAATTTTCTAATGAAAATTTACTATTTAGCCAGGCTAAATAGAAATTTTCTAATGAAAATTTACTATTCAGCCAGGCTTAATAGCATTTTCTACTGAAAATTTACTATTCAGCCAGGCTTTTCTATTCAGCAAGGCCAGATTAAATTTCCATGATTTTTTTACTTTTCTAATGAGAATCCATTAAATTTCTACTTTAAAATTTTCCGTGTAAATACCAAAAACAAATTTAATACTTGCTATTTAATTTGTAAATTGCATACGTGATTTGAATTTTCTAATATTCAGCGGCATAGAATATTGGTGGCATGGTAAATTTGCCGACAATTTTGCTGCGTACTTCAATCGAATTGGTTATTGACAGGCAGCTGAAGCAGTAGCCGCCGAGGCACAGGCTGCTGCCGCTTCTCGAATTGAATGAGCTTATGTCGAGTTTGGTTTTCAAAATTCATTCACTCCTTACACACACGCTGTTAAATCGAACCAAAATGAAGCAGAAAAAAAATTGAACACCCAAATTGATGCAAATCTCTCCAACCTATTTTGGCTATGCATTAACCCCCACACACATACACACACATTTGGTATGTTCTCTATTCCCTCTGCCAATCTTATCGCTTTGTGTCAATCGGTGTGGATACGTGTGTGTGTTGTGTGCGTGAGTTGTGCGCGAAAACTGCATCAATACTGTGAATAGTATTTCAGTTAAAATTCTACGATGCTGTTTTTTTTTCAATTCCTCACAGTTGGCTGATTGTCTGGCTGTCCATTTTGGTATTCAAAGGCGGCATCACATTGTGGTCTAAACATCAATGACGGCCGTTCGTTTTATTTCCTATTCTCCCATTGAAAATCAAACAATCGCTATCACTTTGTCTGTCTGACTGTCAATATCAAAAATGCTGCATTACTGTGGTTTTAAATATTGCAATGAAAATTGTTGTGGAAAATTTTAAAAATTGTTTGAATATGTTATGGTAGACAGGTTAGGATACATTTAAAATCTATAATATGAAATGAAGTTATTATTTTTCGTAAAGTATCGATCAAATAATTTAAGATTTATGCTCGTTGGAAGGGTGGGTAACACGGTAACGCAGTAAAAAATTATTTTTTTTGGAACATTCAGTTGTGATTTACAGGGTGTTAAAATGGAAGTGAACAAAGAGAAAATTCGGTACATTTTACAGTTCCGATACTGTAACAGCCAATTATGTGCAATTTTGGTTTAGTAGATTCCGTTCAGAAAATTTTGATGTTAAAGATGCACCTCGCACAGGTCGTCTAAAATGAGGCACATTTTCACCGTATCATTCGCCACAAAGTAGAGGTTATAAAAAATATCGTCTCCAGATTCACTCCAGTAGATGAGCGAATTGCTATAATCCGCATAAAAGCGAAGTTCTTCTACATCAGTCTCATTCGCGCTCACGCTCCGACCGAAGACAAGATGAGCAGACCAATGACATATTTTACGAGCGCCTAGAAACAGCAAATGACCAATTCCCTGGCCATGACATTAGAATTCAGCTAAGAGATTTTAATGCAAAAAATCGGAATGGGAAATATCACAAAATTCAGCCTGCAAGAACAAACATCCCACAATGGCATGAGACTGATTGACTACGCCGCTGCTGGTAGTTAGCAGCACCAGATTCAAGCATCTCGATATACACAAGGCCACCTGGATTTCTCCTGATCAAGCAACGAGAATTCAAAATGATCATGTTGTGGTAGACGGAAGCCATTCATTCAGTGTATTAGACTTTCGATCGATCCGAGGAGCGAATATCGATTCGGACCATTACCTTGTAGCAGCCAAGGTTCGCACTCGTCTTAATGTTGCAGCAAAGGTGCGATCTAACACAACACTGAAACTCGACGTCGATAAGCTGCAAACACAACTGGTAGCCGAGGCCTACTTCGCTCAACTTAACTACCTGCTCGACGAAAGCACTTCTTGTCCCGATAATAGTATAGAAGGACAATGGCAAAAAATTGCCCACTCCCTACAACCTTCAGCAAAAGCTTGAGTACCAAAAACACCACCAAGAAACCTATGCTACGATCTGGAGTGTCGTAATGCTACTGATGTGAAAAAGGCAGCGTATAGGGCAACTCTGCAGACAGTAGCAACACGTAATGTGATGGAGAATTATTGGGAGAAAAGGAAGAGAGGAAAAAGAAGAATGAACAAGAAAAACGTGTGCGTGAGCAAATCGACAGGAGTAACAATGAAGTCCGGAAATTTTACCAACGAGTAAAACGCCAAATCAAAGGCTTTGGTGCAGCATAACCTCCTGTAGAGATGAAAAAGGAAACCTGGTGACAGATACAGAAAACGTGTTGAGGATCTGGAAGGAGCATTTTGAAAAGATTCTGGTATCAAATAGTGGCGGTGAAGAAGATACCTCAGAACCAATAAGAGATGATGGTATAGAGTGTATACCACCTAGCCAAGATGAGGTCATAATAGCAATACATTGGCTCATGAAAAATAAAGCAGCAGGAGCCAATGGGTTACCAGCCGAACTGTTCAAGACTGGTGGTCAAATGCTGGTCAGGAGCATGCACCAGCTGATTCGTACATTTTGGGTAGAGGAATGCATGCCCAATGATTGGAACCTCAGCATCCTGTGGCCCGTGCACAAAAAAGGAAAAAGACGATATGTGCCCACTATAGAGGAATTAGCCTTCTTCCCATCGCATATAAAGTGATGTCCAGTGTGCTGTGTGAACGATTGAATCCAATGGTCAATGACATCTTCAGACCTGGCAAATCCACCATTGACCAGATTTTCACTCTGCGCCAAATCCTGGAAAAGGCCGACGGAAAACACATAGACACATATCACATATTTGTCGACTATAAAGCCGCATTCGACAGCCCTATCCATTCAGAGGTGTTTAAAGCCATGTCTACGTTCGGCATTCCTGCAAAATTAATACGGCTATGCAGGATAACTTTTAGTGGCACAAGGTCAGCAGTTAAAGTAGGAAAGGACCTATAAGAGCCCTTCAATACCGAACGGGGATTCAGACAAGGTGACAGCTTGTCGTGTGATCTCTTTAACATCCTGCAGGAAAAGGTCATACGAGACACACGTTATTCGCCTACGCCGATGACATCGATATAATGGGTCCAACATTGCGAGCAGTAACAACCACCTTTGAACATATTGAAAAGGAGTCTGCCAAAGTGGGTCTGGCAGTAAACGGCGAGAAGATCAAGCTGATGGTATTAACGCGCAAGACGTCCAGTAGACTCGGACCAACTGTGGAACTTGAGAACTACAGCTACGAGGTAGTTAAAAACTTTATATACCTTGATACCGACATAAATAAAACGAATGACATCAGTTTTGAAATTCGGAGAAGAATTGTGATGGCCAACAGATGCTACTATGGTGTAAGTAAGCAGCCACCTCCCGCCAGTCCAAACTCACACATTACAAGACGCTGATACTACCTGTGCTATTATATGGATCAGAACCATGGGTACTTGCGCAAGCAGATGCGGCAGCTCTTGGGGTGTTTGAAAGAAAAATTATCCGAAAGATCTACGGGCCGATCTGCGGTGAATATCGGCGTCGAATGAACCACGAGCTTTGCAATTTATACGCGGACATCGACATAGTCGTATTGAGCTGCAGCGACTGCGGTGGCTAGGCCATGTTGTGCGGATGAATGAGAATGCCCCAGGTCAAATCTTTCTTAAGCTCGGCTTACGGCGTCTTAACATGTTGTTAACATACACACACCAATATCGAACACAATTAAAATTTGTGTACTATTTAGATTCATTGTTCCCTTATAGCACGTAATCCAATTCAGACCGCAGCAGAAATCTAGCTATATAGTAAATTTGGCCCGTTACCAGAAGGAGTAGGCCGATAGGTTGCACCTTTGTTCAAAAAGTTCACTTTGTGTGAAGTTGGGGCCAAATTCGATAGTCAGCAAGGTTCTTATTTCGATTTACACATATTCAACAATTTTGACACTTTATGGGGAAGGTGCTACATGGAGTGGGTCTATAGATCCCATTTTCATGTTCAAAAAAACGTTCAAGATAGAGCTTTGGAAGTTTGCACATACATAGAGATGGGCAGTGGGTAAATACCCAAATGGTAAATACCCGGTAAATTGGGTATTTACCCTTTGGGTATAATGTGTCTAATAGACAAAAAATACCTTAAATCGGGAAATACGGTTATATGGTGGCTATATCAAAACTTGGACCCAGGGACCCCATTGGATTTCTATATTTGCTTTGACATTAAAAACATGTATGCAAAATTTTGGCCGCCTATGTCAAGTGGTTCGGCAGTTAATGAGTTTATACCCAATTTTTGGGTAAAAACTTAAAATAGGGGTACCTTTGTATGGGGGCTACCAGTAAACGTGGACCTACATACATACATTTTTGCATGGTACCCAAAAAGAACACTCTGTGCCAAATTACAGCCAATTTGGTTGTAGAATGTGTCTAATATACAAAAAATACCTTAAATCGAGAAATACGGTTATATGGGGGCTATATCAAAACTTGGACCCAGGGACCCCATTTTGGATTTCTATATTTGTTTTGACATTAAAAACATGTATGCAAAATTTTGGCCGCCTATGCCAAGTGGTTCCGCAGTAAATGAGTTTATACCCAATTTTTGGATAACAACTCGGGTATTTACCCAAGTATTTACCCACGTCTTTAAAGTATCGTAAAACTATACATTCTAAATCGATTTGATAACAGAAACCCGGAAATAGGGTGTAAAATCTTGTATTACCGATTCAATATAGTAAATACCCAAATAAATACCCGCAAATGGGTATTTACCCGGTAAATAGCATCTCTACACATACATTGCAATTAATCCTAGGATGTCTGGTATTGAAAATCAGATATATCGGTCCACATTTTG
The DNA here is from genome assembly GCF_032173495.1 of Musca vetustissima. Lineage (NCBI taxonomy): Eukaryota > Metazoa > Arthropoda > Insecta > Diptera > Muscidae > Musca > Musca vetustissima. The sequence goes on from NW_026879047.1 coordinate 8,483, forward strand.
GTATTCACCGATAAACGGTATACATAAATATTAAGTTTTCGGTATATTAAATATTTGAGATTTTTGACCCGTTTTCAACAAAATTGGTTGTAATTTTGTACTTTGAGTTCCAATTGGGTTCAAAAAAATGGTTCAAAAAAAAAAAAAAATATACCCCCATTATTCGATATTTTGTGGAGATTGGTCAATTTGTTCAACCGAATTGGTTATAATATGGTTATTAGCCCAAACTAACTCTAATTTTGTGTCCAATCTTTACCACGATATAGCCTGCCATTTATGAAAGTCCCGGGCGATTACTTGTATTTTAAACTAGCATATGACCACTACTTAATTAAAGTGTGTGCACCATTTAGTACCAAATTTAATAATTCGAGCTCTATTGGTTCACCCAAATCGAAATTTTATCAAATGTAGTACCATTTAGTACACATGAATATATACATTTTCATAAGTACGCACCACACCAACCCAATGGAAATCATATTTCAAATTTTCAGGATTCCAGCCTGATCGGTCTAAATTGTACCAAATTTGGTACCCTTTTGTATACAAAAGTGCAATTTACAAAATTTTCGGCATATCCCAACCTTACACTCGAACAATAATTGTAGTTCCCATAAATACCTACATCATACAATCCAATAGAAATAGTATTCCCCAAGTTCAGGATTCCAGCCTTATCGGTTCACCCTAAATCCATTTTTGTACCAAATTAAGTGCCATTTAGTACACATTGGTAGAAATGTCCAAAACTTCCTTCATACCTCAATCCTAAACCCCTACAGGGATCCTGACTCCAAATTTCAGGATTCCACTTCTATCGGTTCAAACAAAATTCAAGCTGTACCAAATTTAGTACCATTTGACACACATAAGTACGAACTTCCAAACCTACATACCTCAATTATAAACTTCAACAGTAATCTTAATTCCAAATATCGGTCCTATCAAATCTAAATTTTACCAATTTTAGTACGATTTAGTACTTTTAGTACACATAAGTAAAAAATTTCCAAAATTACGTTCATATCTCTTCACCCAAAACTTAGATTGTACCAAATTTAGTACACATTAGTACGATTTCCCACTACATCCTACGTACCCAAATCATAACCCCAAATTTCATGCCAAATTTTGATCCTATTTCTTAACCTTAATTCGCATTCTAAATTTCAAGTTTTTAGTTCTATCCATTCACATTCTACGATACTTGTAGTTCGAATGTCCAAAAAAATTATTTGTTACATCTATTCTACATTTCATCAGAGACCCTCAATTCAAATTTAAGATTTCCAGCTCTACCGGTTCGCAAAAAATTCAAATGTTACCACATTTAGTCTTTTCGTACCGTTCTAGTACGAATTTCCACAAAACTAAGCCTTTGGACCAAGAGTGACGGAGCAGTACATCCGGACGGAACCCCTACCACACATCACTACCACTGAACTCTAAATTCCTGTAGATCTAAAAACCGAGCAATATTTTGTGATATTTGCACCTTCTTGGTCGATTAGAGGTCAACAGACCCTCTTTCTTACCCTGAAATCTTTTCCGAATCATGTTTTCCCGCAGTGATTTTTTACACCACTAGATTCAAATTTTATTATTTTACACACAAAAGTCTTGGCTAATTTAACCTTCTAAATATTGGTCAATCATTGTCAATGCAGCCAACCGTGAAAATGTCTGTTGTTCGGCTTACAGTAGTGGCATCTAGAGCTACTAGAAAACCTGACAAAAATATGGTTATCGGCCCATTTTATCCCCTAGACATCGTATGATCATCACCGATCAGGGGACGTCTGATCGATTATAGGCGTCGTCCTTGACCATAACCGGTACTTCATTTACAATTTCAAAACGATCCGCGCGACTTTTCCACCCTTAAGTGAGGTAATGGTACTACTAAACAATATCCGAATACGTAGACCCTCATAAATATTAGGTACTATTATAAATCCATTATTTGTATATGAATTATAGGATTTTATTTATGTTTCGGAATATTCGATTTGGGCCAAATATGCTCTGTTTTGTTGTTTGATTTTTTGCCATTTTAAAGGTAACTTCATAATGCCTCTCTCATAGAAGTCCTGCTCTCTATTTCCAAAAAAAAAACTAGTAGTCGATTTTCACAATCCTCCCTAGATACCAATTTTTCTATCATTAAAGAAATTTTGCAATCCAAGAAACATATGATAATCGCTTGCGTGCCAAGTCGGGACTGTATGGCGGATGCATTAAAATTTCCCAACCAAGCTCCCGAAGCGAGTCACTGTAGATGTATGTGTCCTAGAGTTGTCCTGTTGTAACACGACAACTCTCCTGTTGGCTCCCGGTCCCGTTATTGACAGTAGAGATCAGAATTTAGCGATATAATAAATAATCCCCTTCCAGTCCCACCAAATGCATAGCAGAACCTTCCTGGCCGTTTGTCCTGGATTGGCCACCGTTTTTTATCATTAGATCAAATTTTTATCATTAAAGAAATTTTGCAATGCAAGAAACATATGTTAGAAATCCTGCTCTCTATTTGCAAAACAAATCTAGTAGTCGATTTTCACAATCCTCCCAAGGTACCAAAATTTTTTATAATTAAAGAAATTTTGCAATGCAAGAAACATATGATAATCGCTTGAGTGCCAAGTCTGGAATGTATGGCGGATGCATTAAAACTTCCCAACCAAGCTCCGAAGCGAATCACTGTATATGTATGTGGCCTAGAGCTGTCCTGGTGGAACACGACAACTCTCCTGTTAGCTCCCGGTCCCGTTGTAGAGATCAGAGATCAGATCAGCGATATAATAAATAATCCCCTTCCAGTCCCACCAACTGCATAGCAGAACCTTTTCGACCGTTAGTCCTGGTTTGGCCACCGTTTGAGGTACTTCACCCCTCTTTGAGCATTATCGTTTTCGAACAGGGTTAACGTATGTGATCCATTTCTCATCTCTAGTCACTATCCGTAAGAAATCGGTCTACCTTATTCCGTTTGTTCAAGGCTTCGTAGATGGAAATTCTATCCATCCTATTTTTTCTGTTAATTGGTGTGGCACCCAAACATCGAGCTTCTTTTTGGAATCCAGTTTTGTGTAAATGGTTTAAAACAGTTTTATGGTCGATTTTTAGCTCCTGGGCGATGTTACGACTGCTAACATGCCGGTCAACTTCGTTCATTACTCTGATTTTTCGGCATTTTCGATAATAACGTAGTCCTCGTAGTTTGACCTAAGAAACATTTGCTTCCATTGTCCTATTGTATCAAATGATTTGAGTAAATTTGTAATTTGATATGCATTTGTTTTGCCATTTTGACTCCTATTCGGTCATTGTTGGATATGTTCGTATGCTGCTGCTCGTAGCCAATGTTAAAAAACCCCAAGCGGATATCTCATCCAGGCGTAAAACAATTGTTGCTTCTGTGTAACATGATATCATCCGCAATTGACCAAGTCGTGGTGGTGGCGGTGGTAATGGTGGAACATTATTGTTTTACATTCCCAACTATTGTGCCAATTGTGTCAATGGGGGGTTGTTCTGCTCACAAGTTTTCCTCAATTTCGAAGAGAATTTTTCATATACAGGCATGGGTTATGTGAAGAGGAATATGTTATATAATTATTTTTATAATGGATCAAAAATGATTTTGAAGGTTTATGTGTAAATACAAAATAGAGGGATATCCATTTTCATTTCATATTTGTAGATTTCTTTGTCTGAAATTGGCAGATCATTTCAAAAATCCTTGTGTTGTCATGACCACACATTAAAACCAGTGAGCGGAGCAGTATAGTCGTACGGAGCCGACCATATGATACCCTACACAACTTCCACGAAAATCTAATTTTGCGTGGTTCTATTTGAGCTTTGGCAATATTTCGAGATATTTGCACCCTCTTGACGGACTAGAGGTTAACAAATATATTCAGTACAGCCTTTCTAATTACTTGTCCAGATTTCCTTCACCCTTTGTGTTGTGAATTTCGGCTATCACTTGTGGCCTATAGATCGACACCAAATTACACAAAAATAAGTTTTCGGTCCACTTCATCCCAAAACTATTATCTCATCATCACCGAAAATTATAGGCGTTATCCTTGACCATACCTGGATCCTCATGGAAAATTTCAAAGCGATCGGCCCTATATTTCCGCCCAATAGTGTGGTAATGGGTTACTAAATAATATATGAATACTTAATCACCTGTAAATATTTATGTGTAACTCCCACATCCGGGTACATACGACAATATAATTGGTATCGTTTTAAAGGTCAACCACTCCTCTTCGATATACTATCAACATTTTGGGTCTATGTCCTTCAGGAGTAAATATATACGGTATGGAATACAAATTTTGTAATTTTTCACCCAAAAGTCAGGGTCCATTTGACCCGCTAAATATTGACCAATCTTTATCAAAACAGGCATGCTTATTCTTTTACCCCATCCCCTTCTCCCTGTAAAAATTCGCGATGTTTGGGCCATAATTGCGGCCTCTGCAGCGACCAGAAAAACGGACCAAAATTTAGTATTTGGTCCATTTCAACCCCTAAATATTAGCTGATCTTTACCGAAAATAATAGGGGTCTTCATTGGCCAGAACCCATCCTACATACAAAATTTCGTGAAGATTGGTCCATAACTGTGGCCTGTATCGTGTTTACAAACTATAATGGACAGACGGACACACATGTCTGGATCGACTCAGCTAGTCGAGATATGACGATCGTTATACTTAAAGGTAGACCAATATTTTGCGGCGTTACAAACTTTTTGGGCTGCATAAAGCTATAATACCCTGACAATACCCTGTGTAGGATATAAAAATAGAATGGCTTACTTTAAGTATAATGAATTCAATTGCAAATTTACATTTTCAGCTAGTCGTCGAACCGTCTCAAGTCAAGCACCCACAACGGACCACTGCATTTTTCCCCAAATCCCATTATATCTATCCCATTCTGTGTACCGTCCATTAAACAATGAATTTTCCAATTTGCGTTGCCTTTGTTGATGACCATATTTGGTTTGGTTCTTTGTATGATGATTGTTGCAAAGGTCTGCCACGATATTCAACGTGTGCTGCTTGTGCTGTTGACATTTATCTGTTGACTTTGTTTGTCCACAGGGACATGAATACGACAACGGCGGTCATCATATTTTGGTATGGTCGGAAAAACATACACTCGAATCGAGGTTTGAAATCGGAGACAACGCATTTTTTTATTTAGCCAAGCATAGTCTTGTTTTAGCGGTATGCATAAAATTTGGCAATGGTGTGTCCTTTTGGAAATTATGAAAATATTTTGTTTACCCTTTCTAATATCCAAAAAGAGGACATGAATGAGGATTATTCCTTTTTCGAATTTACTTTGGGAATTTTTGTTTGTTTGAGACAATGACAATTTGTTGTTTTGGTATTGTTCCCACCGCGGTACAAATAGTTTCCAGGATATTTAACGTCAAACGGGAAGTATTCAGTCATACCGGGTTGTATACTTTGTAGCGGCAATAAAAAAAACTGTACTCATCACAATCTATATTATCTGTATATCCTACTAATAAAGGCACAACACTGATTTACTATTCCACCTTGCTAAAAGTTGAACGCACCCTGACAAATAAAATTAGTTAATTTATCACTGATTAAGGCACACATTTTCCAAATTAAAAACATAAATCTTTAAGCAAAAGTTGGCCAATTTAAAATGACTAGCTGTTGATATCCTTTATTCAGGATATATATATATATATATATATATATATATTTGAATTTGTTTTATCGCTGGCGTATTGTTTTACTTTTTTTCGCCAACGCATTGGCATGTGAATCTCATGTAAATATGTCAGTTGTCAACAAATGTAAATAGGGTTGTCCACGTAAAATATTTACAACTAACAAACAAATAAATAAACAAAACCAAACGATGTTGGCATTTATAAAATGGCAAACGAGAAAAAGCGAGAAAAAATAATCGCACATACAGAGCAGCAACGAAAACAAAACATAAAATTCAGTGGAACTGATAGTGCGATTACTGTACAACGATAAATATATAGATAAATATGTGTGTATGTACATATATATTTACACAATCAAGTAACTGAGTTATATAGATTGGTAATAAAGGGTGGTTGTACCTGAATGTGATGGAATATTTAATTGTTTTCTTTCAATAGAAATATGAACTCCTATGCGTATGATGACGTATACACATGGCGTAGATTTTTTAAAGAATATTTTTGTGAGGGCTATTGAAGGCGTGGATTAAAAAAAAATTGTGAGGACTATTGAAGGCGTGGATTTGAAAAAAAAAAAATGTGAGAACTATTGAAGGCGTGGATTTCAACCAAAAAAAAAATTGTGAGGACTATTGAAGGCGTGGATTTAAAAAAAATGTGAGAACTATTGACTGGTTTAAAGAATATTTTTGTGAGGACTATTGAAGGCGTGGATTTAAAAAAAAAAAATTGTGAGGACTTTTGAAGGCGTGGATTTAAAAAAAAATTGTGTGTGAGGACTATTGAAGGCGTGGATTTAAAAAAAGTGAGGACCAATACAACGCGTGGATTTTTATACCCTACACAACTATGTTGTCAGGGTAGTATAGCTTTGTGCAGCCCCAAGAGTTTGTAACGCCGCGAAATATTGGTCCTAGACCCACCTTTAAGTATACCGATTGTCATATATCGACTAGCTGAGTCGATCTAGACATGTGTGTCCGTCCGTCTGTCCATTATAATTTGTAAACACGATACAGGCCACAGTTATGAACCAATCTCACAAATTTTGCATGTCGGATGGGTTCGGCCCAATGAAGACACCTATTGTTTTTGGGGAAGATCGCTTACTACTTAGGGGACGAAATGGACCAAATATTTTAATTTCGTCTGATTTTTTTGGTCGCTCCAGAGGCCGCAATTATGGTCCAAACATCACGAATTTTTACATGAAGAAGGGAATCGGGCCAAAGAATAATCAAGCATGTTTTGATAAAGATGGGGCAATATTTAGCGGGTCAAATGGACACTGACTTTTGTGTGAAAAATTACAAAATTTGTATTACAGGGCGTATATATTTACCCCTGAAGGAAACTCGAAAACTTGATAGAATATTCAAGAGGAATGGTTAACCTTTAAATTGATAGCAATTGTGTTTTAAAATGTACTCGCATGCAGGAGTTACAGGTGCTTACGTATTCAGATATTATTTAGTTTCAATTGAAACTGATCATCACTACACAACCCACGGTGAAGGGAACCTACACAAGTAATTAGAATGGCTGTTTTGAACATTAGTAATATTAGATGACCTCTAGTCGATCAAAAGGTTGCCAATATCGCGAAATAATGTCCAAGCTCGGAATATAGAACCGCAAAAAGTTAGATTTTCGTGGGTATCATATGGTCGGCACCGTCCGACTATACTGCTCCGCTCACTGGTTAAAGAATGTTTTTGTGAGGTCTATTAAGGGAACCATCCCCCCCCCCCCCCCCATTCCCGATTTTTATTTTTCAAAATTTTCAATGGGCTGGTAAATGAATACAAATGCTTGTTAAGGTTTGTGACATTGCACATATATAATTGAAAATTTAAAAGAGAAGGAAAATAATTTACAAAAAAATTTTGTTGTTGTTTTTTGTAATTAAAGAAAAATCCTTATTTTTTATGGCGGGCATGATAACTCCTCACTGGAACATCGGAATCCGAAAATTCCAACGGTGTTAGAAAGAGTACATGTCTGGCTCTCGTATGAACTAGGATTATTGACTTCGCTCTAAAATTAACAAAATTGTGGAACTTTGAAAAAAATATTTTTGGAAAATCGCCGATTTTTTACCAAAAACCAAGTTAAAAAATAAGGAAGATCTTCACGGATTGGCTTTATCCTAGTTCATACGAGAGCTATACACTCCCAGAGAAACGTTGCAAAATTTGGAACCGATTGGATTATTAGTTTTTGAGTTATCGTGCCCGCCATTCGCAAAAAAATGTTTAGAGAAAAACGCGTTTAAAGTTTGAGAAGCCCTTCAGCCGTCACCTGATGCTGACACAATAAATCGGCTATATCTTCAAGAATTCGTGAGATTTTCACTTGAAATTTTGTAGAGACATTCTTTAATCAGTGTAGATTCGAATTATATGAACAAAAATTTTGACCCCGAGAATGGGGGGTCCCCTTAACTTCCTTACTTAGCTGGCTTGTGACAGAACTTTCGTTCCATAAGCAGAGCTTAGAAAAGATTTTCAGGCGTATCGGTCTTTTGCGCAGTTTTTCCAATTTGAAAGACCATTTTCGGCGATGTTGTCTTCGACTTTATCTTTCCAACGTATTCTTGGCCTTCCCCTTCTGCGTGAACCATCAGCAGGTTCGCTTTTATATGCCTTCTGGGCTGGGGCATCTTCATCCATTCTCACAACCTAGCCAACGTAGTCGCTGCAGCTCAATACGTCTAACAATGTCGATGTCAGATTCGAAGGCGATATTCACCGTCAAAGCAGATCGGCCCATAGATCTTTCGGATAATTTTTCTCTCAAACACTCCAAGAGCTGCCTCATCTACTTGCATGAGTACCCATGCTTCAGATCCGTATAACAGCACGGGTAGTATCAGCGTCTTGTAGAGTGTGAGTTTGGTCTGGCGGGAGGCGACCTTGCTTTTGAGTTGTTTGCTCAGACCATAGTAGTATCGGTTGGCCATCACTATCCTTCTCCGAATTTCAAAATTGATGTCAGTCGTTTTATTTATGGCGGTACCAAGGTATATAAAAATTTGACTATCTCGAAGCTGTAGTTCTCAAGTTTCACAGTTGGTACGAGTCTACTGGACGTATTGCCCGTTGATACCATCAGCATGGTCTTCTCGCCGTTTCCTGCCAGACCCACTTTGGTAGACTCCTTCTCCACTTCTTCAAAGGTGGCTCTCTCAATCTCTCAATGTTCGACCCATTATGTCGATGTCATCGGCGTAGGCGAGTAACATGCGTTGTTTGGTGTACAGAGTGTCATTTCTGTTCACTTTTGTCTCTCGTATGACCTTTTCCACCAGGATGTCTGAATCCTCGTTCGGTATTAAAGGGATCCGAGAGGTCCTTTTCGACTTTAACTGCTGATCTTGTGCCTGTTAAAGTTATCCTACATATCCGAATTAATTTTGCAGGCATGCCAAACGTAGACATGACTTTATACACCTCTGAAGGGATAGGGCTGTCGAATGCGGCTTTATAGTCGACGAATAGGTGGAATGTGTCGATGTGTCTTTCGTGGGTTTTTTTTCCAGGATTTGGCGCAGAGTGACAATCCGATCAATGGTGAATTTGTCAGGTCTGAAGCCACATTGGTATGGTCCAATAATGTCATTGACCATTGGCTTCAGGCGTTCACACAGTACGCTGGATAGCACTTTATATGCGATGGGAAGGAGACTTATTCCTCTATAGTTTTAACATATCGTCTAGTCTCCTTTTTGAGCACAGGACACAGGATGATTAAGTTCCAATCATTGCATATGCATTCCTCTAGCCAAATTGTACTAATCACCTGGTGCATGCTCCTGACCAGCATCCGACCACCAGTCTTGAATAGTTCTTAACCTTCCTGCACCTGCTGCTTTATTATTCTTCAGCCGATTTATTGCTATTCTGACTTCATCTCGGCTAGGTGGTATACACTCTATACCGACATCTATTATTTGTTCTGGGGTATCCACTTCACTGCTACTATTTGATACTGGAAGTTTTTCAAAATGCTCCTTCCAGATCCTCAGCGCGCTGTCTGTATCTGTCACCAGCTTTTCTTCTTTATCTCTACAGGAGGATGTACCTGCACAAAGCCTTCGGTTTGATGATTTACCCGTTGGTAGAATTTTCGGACTGCATTCTCACTCCTGTAGATCACGATTTGCTCACGCTTACTTTTTTCAGCTCTTTCTTCTTTTTTTCTGAAAATACGTTTCTCCTCTCTCCTTTTCTCCCAATAGTTCTCCATCGAATTACGTGTTGCTACTGTCCTAAGGGTTGCCCTATACGCTGCATTTTTTATATCAGTAGCATTACGACACTCCTGATCGTACCACGGGTTTCTTGATGGTGGCCAAGTGTTGCTTTTGCTGTAGTTTGTAGGGAGTGGGTGCTGCTAACTACCATGTTTTTTGCTGCTTCTAAGTCAATGAACCCCATGGCGTTGTCGGATGTTTTTAAATCGAGGCTGAATTTTTTGGTTTTCTTTTTCGTTGCTTTTTCATAGAAGAAGTGATTTTCCGAGTGTGGGCAGCTAACCCAACGCCTCAACATATTTTTACAGTTCTTCTGGGTGAACTCGCGGCACATATCAGCTCACTACTTCAACGGATGATGATGGTAGCTACCTCAGATGACACCGCGGGGAGGTCAGTGTCCACAATTGAGATGAAAGAGGGGCCAAGATTAGCCACAGTTATGAACCAATCTTCACGAAATTTTGCATGTAGGATGGATAGCCCAATGAAAACCCCTATTGTTTTTGGGGAAGATCGGTTAATATTTAGGGGATGAAATGATTTTCTGGTCGCTCCAGAGGCCGCAATTATGGTCCAAACATCACGAATTTTTACATGGAGAAGGGAATCGGGCCAAAGAATAATCAAGCATGTTTTGATAAAGATGATGATGGTAGCTACCTCAGATGACACCGCGGGGATGTCAGTGTCCACAATTGAGATGAAAGAGGGGCCAAGATAAGCCACAGTTATGGACCAATCTTCACGAAATTTTGCATGTAGGATGGGTTCGGCCAAGCCTGGGCTTCGCCAAATTGAAGCCAATAAGAGCCGTTGATTGGTATCTATCGTCCCCTACGTTACCCTGAATTTTAAAAGTATATTTCAAAATAATTTAAAAATGCAATCATTCTTCCTCTAGCTTCCCTTTATACTTATGGGAATTGTTTTTCTCACATCCGAGAGAAATCTCTATTTGTTCCCTAAACAATTTATAGCTTCGACTGTGTGTGTGAGTGTATATGTGTGCAACAATCGTGAGAAATAATTATAGTTGCGGCCACACTTTTTATTATAAATAATGAATTGAAATCTATATTAATGGCTACCACATATTGTGAGTGAACCTACCACATACACACACAAAGCAACCAACCAACCATGTCGGTATGTCGATGTGTACACGGGATACAAACCATCGTTTTCATTTATCCTTAACAAAAATGTCAAAATGTTTGAAATAGAGCATGAGTGAGGTTCGTGGGTAGTTAACTGAATGTGTGTGTGTGTGGATGTGTGTGTTATTGTGTTCGGGTTTCCTTGTATCCAGTGGTGCGTTTATTTTATTGTTAAAACGACAAATGATCTAATTAAAAAATCATTAAAATGTCACAACAATACAATACGACATTGAAACACAAACAAGAACAACAACAACAATAAAAACCAACTGACACCTGCTACAACTTCCTGCTGTGTGCGAAAATACTTTTACAAACTTCGATGTGAGTGTGTGCGTGCCATTGATTTTCAGATTGTAAAATGGCACGAGTGTTTGATATCGGTTGTGGGTACTAAATTAATCGGAAAGTTTTCACACTAATTCTGCGTAACATACACCTGACCACATTTTTATATGGCGTACGAGTTACATGTGTAGTTGTCAGCTGATGTATTTAATTATTCAATATTGGAATTGGAAGATAATGATACGGAAAACACTTGAAGGTTATAAGAAGTCTTGCAGAATTACAAAATTTGTTTAAGGCTATATATCTATCCGATATTATTTATCCTTCAACACGTTTGATAGGAGAATAAAAGACCTCGTCTCCCGATTCACTCCAGTAGATGAACGAAATGCTATAATCCGTATAAAAGCGAAGTTCTTCTACATCAGTCTCATTTGCGCACATTCTCCGACAGAAGACAAAGATGAATAGACCAAAGACATATTTTACGAGCGCCTAGAAAGAGCATATGACCGCTGCCCTCGCCATGGCATTAAAATTCTGCTAGGAGATTTTAATGCAAAAATCGGAAGTGAACATATTTTTGTCCCCAGCAAATTCAGCCTTCATGAAGAAACATCCGACAACGGCATGAAGCATCTTGATATACACAAAGCCACCTAGGTTTCTACCGATCAAACAACAAGAAATCAATTTGATCATGTTGTAATAGACTAAACGTAAGCGTGAGCAAATCGAGATGTACAGGAGTCCGAATGATGTCCGGAAATGTTACCAATGAGTAAAACTTCAACCGAAGGCTTTGGTGCAGGCACATCCTCCTGTAGAGATGAAGAAAGAAACCTGGTGACAGATACAGACATCGTGTTGAGGATCTGGAAGGAGCATTTTGCAAAACTTCTGGTATCAAATAATAGCGGCGAAGAAGATGCCCCAGAACCAATAATAAATGACGGGATAGAGTGTATACCACGTAACCAAGATGAGTTCAGAATAGCAATCAATCGGCTGAAGAATAATAAAGCAGCAGGTGTCAATGGGTTACCAGCCGAACTATTCAAGACTGGTGGCCAGATGCTGATCAGGAGCATCTACCAGCTGATTTGTAAAATTTGGCTGGAGGAATGGATGCCTAATGATTGGAAACTCAGCACCCTGTGTCCCGAGCACAAAAAAAGACAATACGATATGTGCCATCTATAGAGGAATAAGTCTTCTTCGCATCGCATATAAAGTGCTATCCAGCGTACTGTGTGAACGACTGAAGCCAACGGTCAATGTTATTTTTGAATCGTATCAATACGGTTTCAGACCTGGTTAATCCTACATATATCGGTTTTTTACTCTGCGTAAGATTCTGGAAAAGGTTCACGAAAAACACATTGACACATTCCACCTATTCTTCGACTATAAGGCCGCATTAGAAAGCTCAATCCGCCCAGAGGTGTTTAAAGCCATGTCTGCGTTCGGCATACCTGCAAAATTAATATGGCTATGCAGGATAACTTTAACTGGCACAAGATCGGAGTCCTTCTATACAGAACGAGGGTCCAGACAAGGTGGCAGTTTTACATGTGAGCTTTTTAACATCCTGACGGAAAAGGTCATACGAGAGGCAAATAGGTGAACATAAATGACACTCTGTACACCAAAGTAACCATGTTACTTTTCTACGCCGACGACATCGATATAATGGGTCGAACTTTGCGAGCGGTAACAGCCACCTCTGAAGAAATTGAGACAGAGTCTGCCAAAAATGAATGAGGCATCCCTCATTCAAAGGGCATATAAAAGCGAGCCATTCTGTAACAAGCCAGCTAAGTAAGTAGGTAAGCCTATCAAAGTGGTTCTGGCTGTAAATGGCGAGAAGACCGAGCTGATGGTATCAACTCGCAAGACCTCCTGTAGACTGCGACCAACTGTAGAACTTGAAAACGACAGCTACGATGTAGTCAACGATTTTATATACCTTGGTACCTTAATAAAGAAAACAAATAACAACATCACTTTCGAAATTCATAGAAGAATAATGTTGGCCAACAGATGCTACTTTGCCACCTCTCGCCAGACCAAACTCACAATCTACATGACGCTGATATTGCCCATACTGTTGTATGGATCTGGAGCATCGGTACTTGCGCAAGCAAATGAGGCAGTTCTCAAAGTGTTTGAGAGAAAAATTATCCGCCCATCTGCGTCGACAGTGAATATTGGCGTCGAATAAGCGACGAGACGTCCAATAGACTCGGACCAACTGTGGAACTTGAAAACAACAGCTTCGAGGTGTCGAACTATTTTATAAACCTCGTTACCGCCGTACAAAACTAATAACATCACCTTTGGAGGTGAATAATGTTGGCCAACAGATGCTACTGTGGTCTAAGTAAGCAATTCGAAAACACACCAAATACACCCTCTACAAGACGCTGACACTACCCGTGCTGTTGTATGGATCTGAAGCATGGGTATTCGCGCAAGCTGATGAGACAGGCAGCTCTTGAAGTGTTTGAGCGAAAAATTTTCCTAAAGATGTATGGGCCGATCTGCGTCGACGGTGAATATCGTCGTCGAATGAACCAAGAGTTGTACCATCTATTCTCGAACATAGACATAGTCAGACGTATAGAACTGCAGCGACTAAGTTGGCTAGGCCATGTTGTGAGAATGGTTGAGGATTTTCCAATTCGCCTTGGGTATTCGCGCAAGCTGATGAGGCAGGCAGCTCTTGAAGTGTTTGAGCGAAAAATTCACCTAAAGATGTATGGACCGATCTGCGTCGACGGTGAATATCGTCGTCGAATGAACCAAGAGTAGTACCATCTATTCTCGGACTTAGACATAGTCAGACGTATCGAGCTGCAGCGACTAAGTTGGCTAGGTCATGTTGTGAGAATGGATTAGGATTTTCCAGCTCGAAAGGTATATAAAAGGGAGCCAAGTGATGGCTCACTCAGAAGGGGAAGGCCACGAATTCGATGGAAAAAAATAATTGGAAGAAATTATCTTGGAACATGGTCTTTCAAATTGGAAGAAAGACATAGTCAGACGTATCGAGCTGCAGCGACTAAGTTGGCTAGGTCATGTTGTGAGAATGGATTAGGATTTTCCAGCTCGAAAGGTATATAAAAGCGAGTCAAGTGATGGCTCACTCAGAAGGGGAAGACCACGAATTCGATGCAAAAATTAAGTGGAAGAAATTATCTCGGAACATGGTCTTTCAAATTGGAAGAGCTGCGCACAAGACCGATGCGCCTGGAAATCTTTTAAAGCTTGTGGAACAACTATTGGTTTAAATGTGGTATATCCTGTAAATATATCTCGAACAAGTTCACATATTTTATTCACTTCTTAACCATTATTAAAAATCATATTCTTAATTTTTATTTTTTTTTTTCAAATACATGTACTTATTAATATATGTACACAAAGACTATACCCCTGATGAATTGAATACACGTTACAATCTTCGTCGTTTTGCCAAATCCTTGGCGCATAAGAATGAATATAAAGTACGTTTGGGTGAATTCTGTGTATTCATAAATGATAAGAGGTACTCCTGGTCAAATGGCAACCTATTGGCTTCTTCTGAGTTAGATGCAAAAATCTTATCCGATATTTTGGCCGACTGTAATAGCGATTACAACGTTTTACACTCTAATTCTAAGATTAAAAAAACCAATAATTTTACACAATAGCAATTTGATAAATACAACGTAGCAAATCTCAATAACTCCTTAAATTTCGGCAATTTTATAACATATTTAAACAATTTTGAAATTTTTTTCCTATTTGAAACTCATGTGGTACACAATAAACGTTCCCAATTTTCATCTTACTTTCGAAACTATTGTATCCAATGGGTTGATGCCAAAAAAGTGAATAACGCTGGTCGAGCTCGCGGGGGTTGTCTGTACGGCTTTAAAAAAGTTATCCAGAATAAATTCAATCTTAAATTCATAAACATCCAGGATGAAATAATCTTATCTGCCAATTTTAACGGAAATAAAGTTCATTTTATTCCAAAATATTTAAGCTGTACTGATTGGAAAAATGAGGCTGAAAAATTTCGCACCTTCTTGCAGAATGTAAACCCTACAAATTTCTGCATCATTGGTGATTTTAACGCTCGTATTGGCGAAGAACAAATATTGGAAAGTAATCTTCTACGCGATTTTCCTAATTTTAATAGTAAGAGAAATTCCAAAGACAAAACAATTAACTCACAAGGGAGGAAACTTTTAAACATTATTGAAGATATTGGGGGCATTGTTCTTAACGGCAGGACAACCGGTGATGATTTTGGCGATTTCAGTCTTTGTGGTGTTATGGGAAGCTCGGTTATAGACTATTGCTTTGTTTCGTCAAACTTCCTTACTTATGTCAATAAATTTCAAATTGCATCAGAACCTTTCTCCGACCATATGCCTTTGTGCCTTGAAATGAAGATTTCCTCAGTCAGGTTGAATATAGACACTCAAAATGTTTTAGATAGACTCTATTGGAAAAATAGCCATTGTCAGAGTTACCAAGAAAATCTCTCCAATCGATTATGTAATACCTCCATTCTGAATGAGATCTCAGTCGATGAAATGGTCAATGTAGTTATTGCCAATATAAAATCTGCAAATGTAAAAATGCCCAAGAAAAAATACTTTGTACCAAGACAAAAATGGTTCGACTGGCGGTGTTACCGTTTCAGGACTGTTATGCGCAAACATTTAAAAGAATATAGGAGTAATCATTCGATAGAAAATAGACATAGATATTACAGCTCCCGTGTAAACTTTCAAAATGTGTGCAAACAAAACAAAATGAAATACTACAACAATAATTTAAGGAAACTGCAATATGTAACATGTAGCAAAGACTGGTGGCAATTGTCCAACTCATTAAAAGATCGTAGCATTTCTGATATAGGTGATCTCAGGGCGGATGATTTTGTGAAGCATTTTAGCGTATTACTGTTGGATAGTCACGACCAAAAAATTAGTTGGTGTATGCCTCCTTGGTTCGATCCTTTCTTGGACTCCCCTTTCGAATTATGCGAGCTTAACACTGTTTTAAAAAAGCTAAAACTTAGCAAATCACCTGGAGATGATGGAATCCCATATGAGTTCTACAAATATGGTCCTCCTTGTTTACACAATTACATGCTGTCACTTTACAATCACATATTTCTACATGAGGATATACCATCATCATTCAAGAGGTCCATTCTAATTCCATTGCACAAAAAAGGTGACAAGAACGTTGTTACGAATTATAGGGGCTTGTCTCTCATAAATACATTATGTAAAGTATTTTGTAATATCATTCTGAACCGACTAATACACTGGGTGTCTAGAAATAACATTTTAAACGAATTTCAGGCTGGTTTCAGAAAGGAGTACTCTACGGTTGATAATATATTTAATCTAAC